>NW_004797521.1:914955-916190 GCF_000002075.1 Aplysia californica | reverse complement strand
TATATATAAAAAAGCGGGAAACATCTTTATTTCCAGTGTCTCCTGTTAGTTTGCAAGCCTATATGTATATTAAAAAGCGGGAAAACATCTTTATTTCTAGTGTCTCCTACTACTGAGTTTTTGTGTGTTCCTGGTTGTAACAACGCACACACTTTTGTGTTTTACCACAAGTGCTAGCATTTATCCAACTTTCTTTTACGTTTAAACTATTTCCAAGCCTAGATGTGTTCAGAAAAGCTGGAAACATCTGTATTTCTGGATACTAGTACTATTTGAGTAAATAGTGTAGTCGGTTGTTACAGTCTAAACAAGAGTTATTTTCTATGAGTTTTTGTCCGTTCCTAGTTGTAACGATTAACACACAATTGTGTTTTACAACAGGTAGTAGCATCTTACACATACACGTAATTAAATTTAATAAACCGGGTAAAATCTTGGTTTCTTGGCTTCCTACTAGTTATGTAAATAATGTGGTCGGTCGTTACACTTATCAGGATGCAATAATACACATGAACTTCGACTCAAATGTACTTTTCACTGTGCCCCCCCCCTCTCTCTCTCTCTCTCTTTTCTATCTCTCCCTCTCTCTCTCGCTGCCTCTTTCTCCCCCACCCCCTTTCTTTCTTTCTTATTATTCTTATCACTGTACCAAGTGCTCCACCTTTGACACGACCACCTATTAGTGTTAAGATAGGCATTAAATTCTTACGATAACAATGCGGACTAAGGAGTTTCTCACGTGAATGAGCACTCAAAACAATAAGTCCACAGAGAAAAGGCCCCACAGGTAAGTTTCCAGACACCAGGGTATCAGATCTGTCCCTCACAACACTTGTCACGCCTCTATGAACAGGCTCGTTTTCTTCCCTTTATAATCTTTTAACAAAATAATGTTTCCCTTTTCTTATTCTTCTTCAGGCGTAGTGTCATTAACACTGTCTTAATATTATCTTCAAAGTGAAAACGTTCAGACTTTTATCTGCAGCTCGAATATTTAGGCGTTACAATGACATGTACGATAGACTTATGTCGCTTGCAGTAATAATATATTATCATTAGGAGGCTTTTGAAACGATGTCGTTTCTTGAGCACTTTTAAAGGATTTTAACTCTCTTGAGCCTATTTCCGTGTCTAGGCTTTTTGTGCGTGTATGTGGACGTGTGAATGTGTGTGTGTGTATGTGTGTGTGTTCTGTGTGTGTGAGTGAGTGAGAGAGAGAGAGAGAGAGAGAGAGA
>NW_004797521.1:909054-910708 GCF_000002075.1 Aplysia californica | reverse complement strand
AGATAGATAGATAGATAGATAGATAGATAGATAGATAGATAGATAGATAGATAGAATAGTGACGCCACCCACAGCAGGTAAATCAACAATTTCAAATCCCATTATGAAAATCGAAAAATAAAAAAAATCAATGATCAATTGTTTCCCTTTCATTAACCCCTAGCCTTCTCTCCCACTGGAGAAAAATCAATCATCATCGATCCCAGAATTGAAATTCAAAAGAAAATTCGCTCATTCTCCGGACAACGGCCAAATGTATTCAAACGCAAGCAATGTGTCGCTAAAAAAATTAATCGGTCTATTGAGATTACGAAATAATCGATAGTTATTTTGAATTTGATTCTTATAACTACGGGTTTCGCGTCCCTTACAATACCTTTAAGTTAATTAAGTCACGAGCTGAATGTTATCTTGTACTAAACTAACCCCAAATTATGACTTTAAAGAGCTTTTGTCACAGTTGTCAAGGTTGTTGAAAAAAATCTCCCCGTTCAGACCAAAATTATTACAGTTAATAATATTGTCAGTGTTCCATAGAAATTCAGTTTCATTTTGTACTAGTTCTCGTTCTGGCGACTGGAGTTCAGTACTTTCAAGGTTATTTACATCAAAACAGGAAACATGGTATTAGTGTAAGATATCACTCAGGGGAAAATTTATTCAAACGATATGCATGTTGATTTCGAAACACGTGAGGCGAGATTGGAACCCCTAGATCCTGAGCATTGGATTCATTGTCTTTGCTCTTGATCGGCTATCAAGTTTCTAAGTTTAAAGCTCAAGCAATGATTGATCGGACTGTCTTCGGGCCTAGAGAGAGAGTTGTATTGCGCTGGGAATTCTTAAACTTAAACCTCCGTGAGTCATTACGTTCTTGTTTGTTAGTTTAAAAAGCTTGCATTGGATTGAGAGAGGTCTGAAATTGATCCCAGTCTTGAAGACTTAGATACAGAAAGGTATTTTTCTCGAATAAACACCCCACCCTCCCTGCGCGTGTTCGCTCGCCAGTAAGGATCTGTCCCCAGCCACCCCCAAACCCAACTCCACCTTCCCCCTTTATTCAATGAAAAAAAAATACAATAACAAAACAGACGACCCCCCCCTCCCCCAAACGAAATTCGACAATAACAAACAAACAAAAATAAAATTAATCACACCAAACAGCCAACAGACTAACAAATTAAGTCAAAACTGAGCTATAAAAAAGAGCGAAATAAAAACATCATCTCTGATACATACATTGTTGTATGGATGCTTCAGTTTGGTGCCGTCTATTTTTCTGGGTTTTTTTTGGAATAGGACTCAGTTAACTTTATTTTGTTCTATAATTGATAGGGTTAGAAAAGCACAGGATCACATTTTGCTAAAAGTAGTCCTTGGTATGGCGACGCAAGCCAGGGAAGACTTCTGTACAGAGCGTAGCATTAAATGAAAAGGCTGGGTGGCTTTAAATCATTTAGATCTTGAGAAATCAAGGTCTAGATTCTACGTCCTTTACAAATGACCCAAACCCGAAGTATATTTTGCTGAAGTTGAGCATTTTATCCCTTTTCTAGAAACGACCTCTTCTTCTTCTTCTTCTTCTTCTTCTTCTTCTTCTTCTTCTTCTTCTTCTTCTTCTTCTTCTTCTTCTTCTTCTTCTTCTTCTTCTTCT
>NW_004797521.1:905883-908572 GCF_000002075.1 Aplysia californica | reverse complement strand
TCTTCTTCTTCTTCTTCTTCTTCTTCTTCTTCTTCTTCTTCTTCTTCTTCTTCTTCTTCTTCTTCTTCTTCTTCTTCTTCTTCTTCTTCGCATCCCACTTGGAGTCCAGTATATACCATAATTATGTTGGGCCGTCCTGCTCAGTTCATCTGTCCTCCGGACAACGTCATTTGTGGTGTCCCTGTGTGTTTCGCACAACTGAAGGATGTGTTCCCCAATTTGGTCCTCTTCTCTACAATGACATTTTGGTGACTGTAGTAGTTTAAAACATCTGTACGTATGCTATTTGGGTCTTGTGTGTTGTGTACTTAACGTCTGAAGATAATCACTAAGTCTTGTTCTTGACACGACAGCTCATGGTAGCTATCTGGCGTCTGTGGTGCTTTAAATTAAGTATTTATAAGTGGTTTCATTTCTGTGATCTTAAGATGACTTAGACTCTTCATTTCTCAGATCCCTTCAATTTGCGAACGCTATTACCCCAAATAGATATCATACTAGACTTCAATGCACTCAATCCTGGTTCCAACCCCTCAAAGTGGTACACATTTTCATAAACGTGGATTGGTTTTCAGTATTCCAAGCTTTTTACTCACTTGAATCCCCCCCCCCCTGTTGGAGATGGACGTTCTAACAAAGGTCAAGCATTACAGAAAGTATTAAAATGTGTATTTATTGTAATTAAGTTTTATAATTTTTAAAATTCTATTTACGCTCTCTGTTCCCCCGCTAGACCCAAAGAAACTGGCGATTATAAGTTTTTAAATCCACCGGGTTAGATCTAAGCATTTTCTACGTAAATGTATTATTTTCACACTCGAGCACGAATCTCCTAACTGTGGACCAGCGAAGCTTTACGAAAGATTGTATTGACGGCACAGTGTAAGACTCCATCTGGGGGTTCCCGTGGCCTAGAGGTTTAGGTGTTCGCCTCACATTCAAAGGTCTCGGGTTCGAATCCGGGTAGCGACAGAAAAAAATTCTTCTCTAAAATTGTCTCTCTCCACCTTCTTTCCTTCTCTCTAATTGCAATATTCTGTCGTCTGCTTTCGTCTCCACTCTCTTCCCCCACCCCTTCACCTCCTTTGTCCCCTCCTCTGGGTTCCTGACTCTTTCTGCAGCCTTTCTATTGCTTCTCCTTGGCTCCTTCTTACTGCTGTCTTTCAGCTACATCCCTGATCTTCTGGTAGGAAAGATCTACACCTAGCCTTCTTGGACAAGGGCGAAAAATGTAGACGGTCCCGTATGCAAGTTGCGAGTGCAAGTTGCGCACGTAAAAGACCCCTTGATGGTCCAAAAGCGATTAGAGTAGGCTTCGGTCGCCACTTGGGCAAAATCCAAAGTTTCCTACCAATTGAATGTTTGGTGTGTCCCACGCGCTCATATGACCTTGTGCAATTGCAAGCGCCGTAAAACACTTAACAAACAAACACACAAAAAAGACTCCATCTTAATAAGTCATTTTTCAAATCGGCGTTTAGCGAAGTCTTATACAAAGCAGTCGGAATGGTTTTAACACTGCTTTTGACACTGCATAGTCCTTTAGAATAAAAGAGAAAGCCTCCTCCAGTTAATGTACATCTCCGACTGGACAAAGCCAAGTGGACGGAGAGACTTGAAAACTCCGAAAGCAACGAAAGTTCAAGAACATCCCATTGGAGGTTCGGACCACGGCCTTCCGCTCTTAGAAAAGCATGACACCAACTCAATAACCCCACGCCCACAACTATACACACTAATAGATCTATACATCCTTCAAATCTCCGGTCTTCTGGGGGGGGGGAGAAACTGCAAATGCGCAATCCAGGGCCTACTTTATCGTAAAAAAATAATCGTGTCGGGCGTTACTAGAGTTTTATTTTAAATGACAGTACACCCAGTTTTGTCAAATGTTCAGAAGAGTCAAAATAAACCAAAGAACACCCCCCATCCCCCCCAAAAAACCCCAACAACTCCAAAACACACAAAAAAACAACAACAAAAAACCCAAAACAAAAAAACAACAAAAAAACAAAACACAAAAAAAAGCATACACACTTTGACCTGTTGACAGCCAATTGTTTAAAACATCGGCTTCAAATGAAGACTAAATCAGAATAGTGTTTATTACATATTGATGTAATCGATATTCTCTTATTCACATAAAGTTTGTCATAAATGCAATTTGCTTCCGTTTCATGTACAAGGCAGATGCTTTTCTATAAAAGAAAAATATAATTATATTTGTATCTGATAAACGCTTTCTCTTCTTTATTGATTTAAAAAAATACCGACACAAGGCTAAGACAGAAATGTGCGCCGTGTTTTAAATTATCAGGTAGAACCAATAACTTAGTTTTGTCCCAAATTGGATATACTGTCTTTTAAGATAAAACTCCAGTATAGCTTTTGAAAAGGCAGCGAAGTGTTAAGGATAATGTAGGCAATTTGGAACACTATAGTGGGGACATAAACACATTGGCAAACACTTGTGAAATGCAGACCGTGGGGTTTAGAGAATATTTTAATGGTTAGATTTACCTGGAGTTGAACTGTAGGATGGAGGAGTTTATGTAATGAAATGTCAGGTTTATGAACATGAGATTATGAGGAGAAGAGTAGGGGAGGAGAGAAAAGAGGGAGAGAGGAGATTGGGGTGTGGGTAGGTGAGGTTGAAAAGAGCAAAGGCAAAGGCATACACACACACACA
>NW_004797521.1:901918-903218 GCF_000002075.1 Aplysia californica | reverse complement strand
TCTCTCTCTCTCTCTCTCTTTCTCTCTCTCTCTCGATCCCCAATTATCTATCTTTCTCCTCCCCCTCTCTCTCTCACACACACACATCAAACCCATCCTCATCCTCATAGACTCAACCACCACCTCATCAACCCACCAACCCAGAAACATTCATAAACGCCCATTGGGGGCTCTCGTGGCTTAGATGTTAAGGTGTTGGCCTTTCATTCAAAGGTCCCAGGTTCGAATCCGGGTAGCGACCGAAATAAATTCTTCTCTAAAATTGTCTCCTTTCACTTCCTTTCCTGCTCTCTAACAATGTTCTGTCTTCTGCTTTTGTCTCCACTCTGCCCCCACCCCCTCACCTCCTTTGCTCCCTCCTCTGGGCTCCTGGCTCTTTCTGCAACCTTTCTACTGCTCCTTCTTATTGCTGTCTTTCATGCACACCCCTGATTTTCTGAAGACAACACCTAGCCTTCTCGGACAAGGGTGAACAATCTCGGAGGTCCCGTGTGCAAGTTGCGCACGTTAATATTAAAGATCCCTTGTTGGTCTAAAATCGATAAGAGTAGACTTCGGCCGCCACCCGGACAAATTCAGAATTTCCTACCAACTGAAAAAGTTTAATGTGTCTCGCGCGCTCATATGACCGTATACAGTTGAGAGCGCCGTAAAACACACACAAAAAGACACGCACACTGACACACTCACTATATTATTCTTATGTATCCATAGATTTAGTGTAGCCTACCCTTTCCCTGAGCACATTACTTGCTGTGCTCTATTACACCACAAAGCCTAGAGAGTAAAAGCAAGTCAGACGACCGACTTGCCCGGGAAAATGACAGGTATTTGTATGTTGTTTTGACCCGGTTAAAAAACTGCATAGATCGACACTTTTGTTGCTGGTATTTTACGCCTCAATTAACACAATTCAGTTCATTCAGAAGGCCGGCTGTTTCTGTTCCGTCCGTCAGAACCAACGGTGTAGATGTCACAGCCACGGTGAAGGACGAAGATGTTAAAGAAAACATCTTCCCCACACAAGAAACTGGTCTTGTTCATCGCGCCCCCTTGCTAGATCTCAGGGTAGGAGAGGGGTAGTCCACACAATGTAATGACACATTTTTTAAAATGGAAGTGACCGTTTTTCCTACTTCGTAAGGCTCCTTGCCTTCAATTCAGGCAGCCACATTCGGATTTTGAAGGTAATCTTTGTTTTTTTGTATTGACTAGAGTCGTGACATACACAAAGTATGTATAACAATATTGTCCGAAAAGGAAAATGGAGGAAACAGTATACGTAGTACGTTTAATAATA
>NW_004797521.1:900003-901266 GCF_000002075.1 Aplysia californica | reverse complement strand
AATTCGAATCCGTGTTAAGAGCTTTCAGACATACCGACCATCAAGTAGGAAATGTAACATAACAACATGTATGACGATTTCCTAATAACCATCTCTATATTTTTATGTCAGACCGCTACACATTAAGCGCTTCCTCATAATCTCTATTAGTGCAGAAATAGTATTTGATTGAATAGATTAAAGGTCGCGGTATAGGACCGCACACAGGGGGAAAGGAATATACACAGATCGTGAAAGGGAGAGTGATAACGAGGAATGGTGGTAAAGGGAGGGAAAGGGGGAGACAGGAAAGCATTTCAATACATGTTATCAGTTGACTTGCCGCTACCACCCCTCCTAATCCCCCCAAAATAAACAACAACGAAACACTCACATTCCCTTCTGCCACAAGTCCAAGGCAATATCCCTTATGCAGTTGGGAGCGCCGAAAAACACTTTTAAAAAAAAAGGCGTTTCGAAACAGGGAGACTGCAGGCCAACCTGTTGACCCGGCGGGTCAGACACGGGGTTACAGTGCGTGGACCACATGGGTTCTTAACTCTTCAAGGACGTAGCGGACACATATTATTATAATGATGTCTGACAGTGTACTAAATGCCTTGTGCTGTGGTACATTTCAACCTATACTACACAAATCATGAACCCGAATTTGTATATTTCATAGAAATCTAGTATGAGTGCCAGTATTTTGCCTCTTTAAGTCTTGGGTAAAGAAAATCGAATGGAAATATTTGTAGGAGTAACGAAATTAAGTTATGCTTCTTTTTCTTTCTTTAAAAAAAAATGCACTCAAAACGAGAGAGTTGTTGAAATTGAAAGACAAGAATGTGTGTTCAAAAAGAGTTATCATTGCTGGGGGTTTCACAACATATTATGACAACTGAAAAGCTTCACGCAGCAAGCTTTCCATCTCGTCTACCCGGAGAAGAAAGTTGAATTAGAATTTCTGCTTCTTAACCAACCTGAATTGGCCAATTAAAGGCATATTTGCATAAAAATATAGACTATAACATTTAAGAAGAATAATATGGCAGGTTTGGTTGGGTTTTTTTAAAAGATTATTTTCAAGGAATGTATCGCCCCAGTGCACGCCAAAAGATAATTCCAAAGACAACACACATGGACACGTGAATAGAGCAAAGATTAGGGTGAATAATGGAAATTTGAAATTGATAAGGATAAATTCCCCCTACCTCCACCCCCAACACACACACGCACGCACACACACACACACACACACACACACACACACACACACACACA
>NW_004797521.1:890376-899271 GCF_000002075.1 Aplysia californica | reverse complement strand
ATGTGTGTGTGTGTGTGTGTGTGTGTGTGTGTGTGTGTTTGGCGCGTGTGTACTTGCACTGCGGAGTAAAGGGCAACTTATGCCTATGCATTGTTCCTTACTTTTTCTTGACGGGGCGATCGAACTGCGCTTACAATGATCCATTAATTAATAAAGCACTTAAAGATCATGGGTTGGGAAAGAGCATACACAACAGGCGTTGTTGTTGCTGACACCGTTCGTTGCTGTGGCAGTTGCATTTCGCTATCTCAGAACTACAAAGTTCTATCTGGCACTTTTGGCCTTTTTGAGTTCCATACTAAGTAAGACCATGAGGTTAGGGAAGAAAAAAAAAGATCTATCTGCTCTATCAGAATCGTAAGATTATACGGAGTCGGTATCAAGAAATGCATTCAAAAAAGCTTGTCAAGATGTAAAATTCAATAATTTTCACGTCAAATTTTCACAAAACTATAGGTACTGAGCAAATAGAACTTTGTAATTCTGAAGTAGCGATTTGTTTATTAAACAGAGAGAATAGACGGTGATGGAATATATCTACATTCTGTAGAATAAATCCCGTTGGCCGTGGCAGGGTTACCCGGGGTCGATGACTAATGAGGATACAACGTCCCTGCAGATAGACAAAGATACTCTATAAACAAAACAAAAACCTCTTCACACGAGAATTGAACTCATAATGATATCTTCGGGGAGCGACGGCGAAGCATCTAACAGCTACACCACAAACGCCGATAGTCAACATGATAGTGGATACATCTTCTTGGAACAAATGGCGTGAGTTTAACTCCTCTATCAATACTACTAGGTTATTTTAGAGGTGGGAGCTCCAAGTTTAACGTCCATCTCCAAAAGAATCGAAGGACCGAGCCAAGTGGGGATTTCGTGTAAAGTGCCTTTCCCAAGGACACAACGTCAGACAGAGCTGAGGTTCGAACCCCCGAACCCGCAACCTGACGAGATTACGAGTCCGGTTGTCTAACCACTAGGCTACCGACACCACTCACATCTTCTTGGAAACAGATTAAGGATAACAATACCGACTGAAAAGAGGCAGGAGAAGCAGACCGTGAAATAAAAGCTTTAACATCTGATCTACATTTTAAATTTTATGAAGAAATTATCAATGGCCTCTGTAATCTGTAGTGTAGCAGATTGGCGCTTCGCCTTCACGCGCAGAAGACCTGGCTTTGATTCTCGTGTGGGGAGAATTGTTATCGAGCGTCTTTCTGCTGGGACGCTGTATCCTTCTCAGCCCGGGTTGGCCCTGACAATGGGGTCGCATCCCACCTCTAAAATGATTTGAATTGTGTCATTGGGGGCGTAAAACACGCAAATGGTTGGCGGGCGCTTTGTTGTGGTTTGCTCCTTCTTTTCTATCAAACACCTATCGTCCTCATCTCTCCTCTTTTTTTAAATGTGTTACTCTCCTGTAGTACCTCTAACTGTAATCTTTGGTAGGCCTACTTATACATGTATGACCTAAATGTGTTCTAAATGCAGTAAAACGCTTTCTAAAGCAAACAACCTTGGGTAATTAATACCACGACACCTAATCGTGCCTGATTGTCCTACAGGTAGTATAATTTTTGTCAGAATGTCATCTTCGACACAAAGTAGGTTACTAAACAGCCGGGACTTCCAATAAACGCCCAAATCTGGCAACACTGGGCCCAAAAACGGTGGGCTCACTTTCGGTCAGTTACCGGTAGATGTGTAGCCAAAAGAAAAATACAGGGTGATCCCCCAAAAAAGTAACAAGTTTTGTAAATATCTTTCTCCACACCGAATTTTTGTGATCAAATTTTCACACAGCATTCTGATATTTATTTTTAGATAAATCAACAGAATAGTTTTTCTCTACATAGCGCCTAAAAAACAACAACCCATTTTCAGCTAGATCGATGTCCCTATATTTTGTAGCAGGACGCACTAGTGCGCGTTAAGCCCACCATGACTAAAAGTCCCAACGATTTGGGCCTTATTGCAAGATACAGTAGTCGAACAGGCCAACAGAAGTTTGCAGATAGTTTTTCTCAATTTTCCTTTGCCTGTTGAGATCATGGTAAGATTAGTAAAGAATAGAGAGCTTTTTGTATTGAACATTTCCTCACAACCAACTCATTTCGCAAGTTTCGCACAAGGCGCGAAAATAATGTTAACGTGTCCTTAAAGACCTCTTTCGATGTCAAGGGTTAAAATCGTCCATCTGTTAGGACCTGTAGAGAATCAGAACCCAAAAATTCCCAAACAAAATGACCACTTCAGGTCAAGCACACACCGTTCGCACCCCTTTAAACGTCACGAGGCTGCAGCATTCAGTAGATGAGCCCCATGAGACGTCTGTCCGTAGACAATGTCTGCAGCCAAGACTTTCCTGCATGTCAACGGTCTGCATTCTCAAGGTAGATCTTCATCTACGACTGTACCATTTTCCTGTTCGGGAAGCTGACAGGATAGCAATGTGTTCATGATTCCTCCATCATATTGAAAAAGCCCATAATATGCACCTTTCAGAATAATATGTTAACTCCACAAGTGCTGTCTATTTTGGGCAACCTCACACTACCCCCTATTATCTCTAGAAACAACTCCATACTTTAAGGTGTACAGTGTGTGTGGCTTTGAGTACTCATGGTTGGGAGGATCCTTGTGTTCGGTGACCCCTGAACATTACGAATGACGCGTTAAAATGTGTCGAGTCCAAAGAAGGACATATAGAGCACTGTTTCTCGGAATTCCAAAAGAAGTATCATTTTAAAAATGTATCAGGGATGGAACGATTAGATCTAGGTTTTAAAATGAAATGGAAGAGAAAAGAAAAACCAACCACCTCATGGCTCTCCTTACAAGATCTTTTAAATTGGTGCATTTTGCGTTTAAAGGTATTTTGTTTTTCTAAAAGCCATTTCCGTTTTCGAAAACAAGATTTTTCTCTATGAATTTTATGTCAAACAAATTTCTCTTGGATGAATTAGATCTATAACTGTTCCAAAATTACAACATTCTATTGAAAATTTTGTGCGAGATATTCAGGAAAAAAAGTTGTTTAGCTGTTGTTGTTGTTGGTTTTTTTGGTTTTTTTAATCACTCTAAATAAATAAATTTGGAGATGTAAAACCACAGAGCAGCACACAGAACTCATTTTCAAGGAAGAACAACAGAACGCTCTCCATACTTCCTGATCGAATATTGACTCTTTAACTTCAACGTCTTATTCTTGAAGTCCTTAATCAACAATGTCATAGACACCAGCACAGAGACGAAACAAGAGTATAACATTGCAGTTTGGTAAGGTGTGATATTACGGTACGGTTTGCTTTGGTATTATATAGTCTATTCTGTCGTGTAGCACAGTCGCGTGACGTGGCTTAAAATTCTCCAACCATCCCATCCGCTCGATCATGTGACCTCATACCATAAATCATTCATAAGTACCTTGACATATAGATCTATGTGGACAAGCAATGGGACCCAACACTCAAAACTTTGTAACTCTGAACACACAACATCAACGATTCTGTGGTATTCATGGACAGCAGTTGTTTTATTGTCAAGAGTTGCAATAAAAGTGGACAACAGAATGATATAAAAGTCTTTTAACTCATTCTACGTTTACACTTTTACACTGAGTGTGCTAACAACAGGCTCACAGATACATACGTACTGAGACAGGAGGAAAAAGTACAGACGAGCGAACAGATGTATAGTCAGTCAATCTACAAGGTACAGCCAGCCAGCCAGCCAGCCAGCCAGCCAGCCAGCCAGACAGGCAGACAGACAGGCAGACAGACAGGCAGATAGATAGATAGATAGATAGATAGATAGATAGATAGATAGATAGATAGATAGATAGATAGATAGATAGATAGATAGATAGACAGACAGAAGCCAGCCAGCCAGCCAGCCAGCCAGACAGCCAGCCAGCCAGCCAGCCAGGGCAGACAGCCAGCTAGCTAGCTAGCTAGCCAGATAGACTAAACTGAAAAAGGAATGGGTTTTATAATTTGTGAGCCTTATACAGTACAGACGTTTATCCTTGGTCATCACATCTCTTTGTTTTCTTTTTAAAAATATATATACATGTTATTATTTATCTTGCTTCGTGTACATTGGGATGTATTGGTGAAAACCATACATTTCTTTAAAAGATATCGCTGGTACTAAAAGGGCATGGACAATGTTCCCATAACAACAATTACATACTTTGAATGAAAAGTGCAGTTGTCAATGTTTCTCTTTGCTGATGGAATGTACACAGGAACCTTGTCCCAAACTCTAAACCTACAATACAATATTACGAATATAGTCACAGAGTATTCACTGGTTTTGAGCCAACATTTTCAAACATGGATAAATAGCAGTGGGCCAGTGGCAGCTGAGAAGGAGCACTGTATGTCACAGTATGTAAGGTCACTAAAAGACGCGAGAATAAAACGTGCGAAAAGCCCCCAATAAAATAACATTCAAAGTAGTACAAAGGGAAAAAAATCAAATTTGTAAGGATCGAGCCTCCAAGTTAAGGGAAAGAAAGCCAGTGACAGTAATAAGGAATTAGAAAACCATGAGACAGTTATATAAGGAATGAAAAACTGTTCCACACACAGATCTATGTGTAATTACGAAAATAAGGGACAGTTTGCATTTCCTGGTTTTGTTATAGTTTCAGAACGAGTTTTGCAGCACTTGCAATACAACAAGGTCATGCAAGCGTCGAAGATGATAGTTGGAGGTGAAACAAAAGAATTACAATAATAAAAGTGGCGGAGGAGAGATAAGGACGATAGATATTTGATGAGGAAGATGGAGCAAACTACACCAGAGCACCCGCCAACCACCCACCTTGACTTTGCCCGATTTAAGTTAATTACATTTCTCTAGACACAAAGGGTCATTCATTTTTAAAGCTGAGTACTTGGTTTATCGGTGGTAGTAATGAAGAGGCAAGGAAACACGGCTGTGGCGATATATACCGTAGTATACACTACGCAAGCGCACATTAAACAAGCATACTATTATTACATCAAAGTGTCTTATTCTACAACTATAGGAGGAGTTGCATGTCCTGGAGGTGTGCAGTGGGCGTACATGTCGGGCACGGATAACTCGAACACTTTGAGGATTGGCAAATGTGTTTGACACTTTCATAATTCGGGTAGACCGATATAGGCTCCCCCTTTAAAAAAATAAATAAATAAAATAAAATAAATAAATAAATTTAAAAAAAAAACAATTAAAAAAATATCTTCTTAAATTATGAAGAAACATCAGTTGGGAAATGGCAAACTGTACGAGCTATCCGTGATTTCGAGTTTTCTGTGTCCGTGTTATCTAAGTCCGATAGTACTTGTCATGGCCAACCTGGAACGTTTGGGCTGTTACACATACATATGTCTGTTTATTTGAGTGTAAGTGTTAGCACGAGAGGGGGAAGAGTGGAAGAATAAAGGGGAAAAGAACAACCAAAAACAGCACGTGTTTGTGTGTATGCGCGAGAGGTGAACGGGTAGAAAAAGAGAAGAGATAGTCTCCATCGGTTATTCAAAAAAGTCTGTAAAACCGTCATGTTGTACCTGGATTTGTTTTTTACTTTGAGAGGATAGAAAAGAAGCCAAGACCGCGAGTGAAAGACACAAGTAAAAAGACAAAAGCAAGAGGTAACCATGAGATCTGAACATAATGTCTCAAAGCAAGCCAAATACATGAAGGAGTGAAAACATAATTTGGGGGTACATAGTTTCAGTATAGAATGTACGGTGCCAGTTTAACATCCCTCTTAGCGTAGTCATATTTTTCTGACACGAAATTTCATTAAAATCTCCGAAAAAGGAACATTTCAACGGGATTTTCATAGGTTGGTCGTCGCTAATCGCGATGTCGTTTAGCTTTGATTGCGTGAAACGTTAATTTTTTAAAAGAGACAATGACAATTAAGACGATGACAATTAATGAGTAGACACATGTAACCCGGGACAAATGAATACACAATCTGAATAACAGCATCATCAACAGCACACTTCTCCAAGTAATAAACGAGGATTTATGACGCGTTACGTGTGATTCATTCAACACTGTGAATAAGACATGTAGGCTACAACCAAGAGACACAACTAATCCTGAAATACAAACAACTTTTCTAACATTTTTTCATCATACAGACAGCTCTCACAACCAACAACAGAGAACAACGTTTCATGCAATCAAACTACAACATCAAAATAAAATAAAAATTATTTGGAAAAAAAGGGCAAAATTTCACGAAATGCAGCATGTGAGGAAAGATCGATCTATATATTATATTATTATCTTCTCTATAAACGTAAGTTACAAAATAGTGATTCCAAGTACTCTGAAGAATAGATCGGTGTTTACTAATGTCGTATATTTTACAAGGTAATCACAGTGTCAATTGGCTGGCCATTTTGTTAATTTAGACAGTAGGGATCACATCATAAGTAGAGAGTTTGCATCTTTTTTCTGACTTGCGATGTGGGACCCCCCGAGGAATTCCCTGAGGATCCGCCCCTGGTGAAGGAACTTATATCCGAGTCTTTGAAGTCTTTGGCGAGGTGCTTGCGGTGCCCATTGCTGCTTCCTCCGGAATTTGAGTTCGACTCATGGCTGCTCTTGGACCTCGACTGAGATAAACGTTCTCTCTTTTTGTGAGCGTCCGCGCTACTTTTGGACGGCTGGGATAACAGTTTTGCACCTCCACGCTGCTGTTGGGAGGGGGCAGAGATTGCGGTGGACATTCTAACTTGGGAAGACTGGGAGGACGAGACGAGGCCAAAGTTTGAAACGGTGGTCACCCCGTTCTCTGGCTGCGAGTAGCGGCGGGGAGGAATGGGCGGAGGATCAGTGGTGACAGGAGTAGGCGCGGCAACAGTGACAGGTGTGGGAGGAGTCACAGTCAAGGCCACGTCTTTGGGGGCAGCGCTGTTGTTGTCTATGCTTGTTTCACCTTTAGCGTTCACAGAACTTCCTACAGGACTCGGCACTAAATCTGGAGGGCGGGGCGGGAGGGGAGGCGGGACAGCCTTACGAGACTGCTGCGATTGCTCTCTCTGCCTCCCAGAATTTTGCGGGTTCTTTGCTGCATCTCCAGTCATTACTCCATAGACGCTGTCGTTGGTACGCCGCGAGGCCATGTCAAGATCGGAGATAATTTTGCTGGGATCCTGCGGCTGGTACTTGGCGTGGTAGATCACCTTCTCGCCCGCCTCCAGAGCCTTCAGTCTGGCCCTGAACTCGTCCAGTGGCTCGTAAGCCGGCTCCTCCCAATAACTCTCTTCGTCAGAGTCGTAGGAAAACTTGACGTTCTCCGGAGGCGCCCCGCCGTCCCGCACGTAGCCGTACAGATTGTCTATCTCGTCCATAAGACGGTGCTCACGGGTCTTGGACCGAGCGCTTTGCGCTGGAGCTTTGTCTCTGGGGAATGGCACTGAGAAAACATTAGCGTTCGGCGCCCGGCTTCTTCCCTTAGCAGCAGCATCAGGCACTTGAACGATGAGATGCAGTGTGTTGTTATAATTGGTGATCATTCTAGAACATTTGGTCATCATGGTATTGTACAGTTCCGTAGACTTCATAGCTTGCTGGTTCGTTGCCGACACGAGCTGGAGGTTGGCGTCTGTTGGCACAGGCAAAAGCCGCACGTGGTTCTTCTCTATCGGACACACAAACGCTGTCTCGTCGGAGTAGACCCAATCCAAGCGGATGAGGCCCGTGAACCGGGAAGGGTCAACTTTCGGTCGGACCCCTTGGATCAGTTTCACAGTCAACGGGAGTCGAAACCGTCTGATGATGTCTCGGATATTGAAAACTCCTGTGAAATCTTTCTCACCGGCTATAGGAGTGAACATGCCCTTCTGATCAAAACTTAAATACACAAAATCTCCGTTAGTGTCGATACACCGAAGAAGTTTCACCTTTTTGTTCTCCATTCCGGACGGTATAGATAGCTCTCCGTTTAACAAAAGCTGCTCCCCAGCTATCACGATTTTAGTTTTGTCAAACGTGGGTTTACTCTCATCGCTGATAATGTACGCCTTTATGTTTTCTCGGACTAAACACTTCTCTGGCTTGACTTTGGAGAGTTCGATGACGCTACTAATAGGCCGCGCCGACTTGCCATCCTCGGACAGAAGCTCGAACCATCCTTGGTAGGAGATGGGCACAGCGAGACGCTGCTCCACGGCGTACAGTCTGGTGGTTGTGTAGATGTTGTGGTTGCCCCGCCGCGTCACGCTGGTCGCTTCCACGCGCTTCAGACAATGAGCCAGGACCTTGACTCCGACCTTGACGGAGTGGACGAAGACCTCGTGGTGCTGCTTGCTGAGAGAAAATTTGGACGAGCCCAAGGTCATGTAGTTTCCCTTCACAACCTTGGCGAAGCCCGGAACCTGGCGTTTGGAAGGGAAATCTTTCAGGGCTACTGAGTCTCCACCCCAGTCTGGGGTGGGGGACGGGGGAGGTGGTCCTGGACTCGAGCTGAGGTTCTGGGCGACTTCCGGTGACGCCGCCATGATTGCTGTTAAAAATGTTTATTCACGATGCCAGAACTTTGGCATTCCCGACAGTGTATGGTCTGAGGGCGGGGGAAAAGACGGGATCTTGAGAGTAGCTCTTTCAGTCCAGCGTTGTTATACTATCTCACTTCTGTGAAGAAATAGAAGATAAAAAAGGGTCAATACAATTTCCTCTTGAAGAGAGTGTCCATATTTTAAGATGTCTTTCATTAGATCATGATGTGAATAAATGGCAGTAAAATAACGATAGGGGAGAGGGTGGGAGAGAAAGAGAACGAGGTGGGAGAGACACAGGGGAGAGAGAGAGAGAGAGAGAGAGAGAGAGAGAGAGAGAGAGAGAGAGAGAGAGAGAGAGAGAGAGAGACGA
>NW_004797521.1:885312-887488 GCF_000002075.1 Aplysia californica | reverse complement strand
CACACACACCCACACACACACACACAATTGTAATGTCTGTTGTAGGTCTTTATTGTTTTGGAGATCGATAGCGTGCTATTTTTCTTAAGCATTCCCGAGATGAAAGGACCAAAAGAGTACGTAGACTCAAACAAATCAATTTTTTTTGGTTCTATAAAGAAACAATACTATGACTGCGCCTTTAAAATAACGGGCACTGGAAGTGCACGTCACACGTACAACAAGGTGTTACGATGTTTCAAAGATCCCATAAAATCATTCATCTGCGAAGGGAACTGGTAAATAATTCAACAGGACCTGACCGAGCATGACTGTCCGCGAATCGAGCAGCTACGAGTAACAACTACAACAACGATTGGCCATCGAATAAAGGTGAAACCCACCTCCAAAATTACTCAGAAAGCCCGTGGCATCATAGATGAAAACAACTATCGAACCCAAGCCATTCAGGATTTCAACGGTTTGAACAGACACCAATTCCAAAACAACCGAGGCCCGGCTTGTCATGTATGTCAAGTAGATGTGGACACATATCTTGCAACTCTTCTCTTAAATCTAATGCCGCGACGTAAAACACAATCAGTGCCGTCAGCGAATACAATGCTGCGTTTGTTTACTGGAAAGCTGTAGAACAGCGACATCCTGGTCTGCAAATTTAAAATAAACATTTACCTATGCTCGTGGGGAAATTAATTTAAATGCAAATGCATTTACGCTACCATCGACACAATAATTACGATCAATTGGGGAAGTGGGCTTATCAGGGCCAGTCCGGGCAGAGAGGAACACAGCATTACAGCAGAAACTTGATAAAATATCTCCCCACCCGGGAATCGAACTCAGGGCTCCTGCACGCGACGGGTAAGTGCCCAAACCGCTCCGTTATTGGGATAGGATATATGGTAACCTATGTTTAGGTGCTGTTTCAGCCTTTACTGTACAACATTTTTTTTCCAAACTTGTTTCTAAGGCCCTCTCTGTAACAGTATTTCCAAGCATAACAGACTGTCCATCTCTGGAAACGATAAAAAGCGTTTTCGCCCATTACAGTAGCAGGTACCTCATGAAAAGATATAACTGAATGAAGAAGAAACCCTGTCCAAGGACAGAACTCGTTAACACAGTACGAGTTAATAGAACTTAACAGTCCATGGCCTCGAATCAGCGACCAGCTTTTCATGGACCTCGCGGAAAGAACCAAAGAAAAAGTCCCAACAATTTCCTTGAGCTCTCAAGAAATGTATGGGGGGTGTAGGGTCTGTTGTCATAGGAGCCACGCTTTTGTTCGACCCACATAGCCAGCCGAACATTCACAAGATGCCCGTAGGGGTGTCCAAGTGAGCATGGTCATCTTGAACAAAGAGTGAAACGTCCCTGAACCGGAAAGGAACAGTTTCGACGAAAACAACAAAATGAATCTAAGAATGATTCTTGTGAGACACGAGAACCCAAGCGGCGCCTGTTCATAAGGCCATCTCAGTTTGAGCTTGAGTAAAGAGAAGCATAACTGTTATATTAGTGCAGAGAAGAAGCAAGAAACATTGAAAGAAACAACATAATATTATGGAAAGAAAAGAAAAGGACCTACTGGTGGTTAGTGCTGGGCGGCTAGGTTCCCAATTATTGGAAGCTAGGAATCGTTGGAATCGACTCCGAACCCAATTACTTACTTTCTAATAATGTAATTTCTTCCAGTGGTTACCTGATGGCTCCGAACATTTTCAGGATTTAGGATCACCTTGATTTCGGAACACTACGAAGCATCAGCTTTTATTTTCCAAAAATAAATTCTAAAAAAAAAAAAGAAGAAAATTTTAATGATTGCAGTAACTGGTAACCGTTTGGGGGGAGATGTCTTATCACACTTTGACATATAAAATATCAACTTGTTAACTAAAAGAGTAGAATGGGTTTTACGAGGAGTCATTTTTTTTTTTTCAAAAATGATTTGCGTTTGTACTTATTGTCTACCATGATGTCACAAAGGTTTTCACGCTGGATATTTCTTAAATTTAAGCAGGTACGCATTTTGTACAAATATGCACCTGTTTATGCGAGTGTATGAGTACGTGTATGCTTGTCCGATCGTGTGTTAATAATAATAATAATAATAACAATGACCATAACACACACACACACACACACACACACACACACACACACACACACACACACA
>NW_004797521.1:882517-884986 GCF_000002075.1 Aplysia californica | reverse complement strand
ATCAGAAAAATGTGCCAACGTTCAAAAAAAATATTCAATTTATCGCGTTCAAGGCAATGGATGTTTTAACTTTGACGTTTTCCAATCTTTTTTTGCGTTTTTCTCAAAAAGTACTTTTTCACTATGGTGACCGCGCGGGGAAATCGTTTTTCTGAAACTATCAGAGCTACATGCTTGAAATTTGGCACACAGATGCCGTATAAAAAGTTCTGTGATCATATGCTGGGATTTTGTGAAAAAGTGATTACTTTTTAAAATATTCCTGATTTTTTCACACCGTACTCGGTTTTTTTCGGTGCGGGTTCAGTGATATATCAATATTTTTGTTGTTTTTAATGATAGGAAAAAAATCAAAGCTTATGAGCACAGATAATTTGTTTGTTAATATGTGTGCATATATGGAATTCCCAGAGTACCTACTTAATGTATTCACGGGTCAAAATGGACACGTGACTCAGCCTTGTTGTGATTGGCTGCAAACCACCCGATCGCGCGATTCGCAGGCCTTATTTTTGTAGGACACGATCGGTGAGTGCCGCGATGGCCGCTTTGCGCCCTCAATTTGGCTAGCCCTGACTACCCGATGAGCCCGACCCGACCCGACCAGACCCGACCCGACCAGACCCGATCGCGTATGTGGGCACCCCCTAAAAAGAAAAAAGTAAAGGCTACCACATAGAGATAGCCTCTCGAGGCCATACCTTTAACTTTAACAGCCACGCAGTCACCCGCCAGGCTTTGGAAAGTGCCTGCTTGACCCCACATAGAGACCGCTGTCAAACCAGGCCTTAAATCATCAAGTGTATTTATACATTCTTCACAACAACATAATAGACAGGGAAGGCGTTGTCCAAAATCTTACTGATGTGTCATTCCAGATCGGATGTGACATGGGAGCTTGCTGGCACACCCACAAAAATGCTAAAGGCGTGAGAGACATTTTTACCTCATATTTCACCCAGAACCCTTTAGTCTATAATTAGATCTCGCTGGACAAATTATGAGAGAGAGAGAGAGAGAGAGAGAGAGAGAGAGAGAGAGAGAGAGAGAGAGAGAGAGACAGAGAGGGAGGGGGCACGCATACATTGATGGGAAGTTTCAAGATTAGTTACCAAGGCGGCTGAACATGCTCTGGGCTAGGCTTTCTCCTTTCTTAGTTAGTTCTAATTTTAAGACAGCCGGGCTTTGGGGTGATGGGAGCCTATGCAATATTATTATAATCCTACTGGAGTTTTGAAACATGTGTATAAAATTTTCTTGTCACAGCCTTCGCCCATTCGCGGGATTTCTCCTTTTCATGACTCTCTCCCTCGAGCGATGGCCACCTGGGCCATTACGTTACTGACCATAATTATTTTCCGGATCCTTGCATTCATTTAACAACAATAGCTTCGTAATTTTTGTTACAAGAAGGCTAACACAACATTGAGTTTGAATTAGCCTAGTCGGATAGCACAAACCAATCATTTGTTTTAACCAACATATAATACAAGGACATGTTGACCTAAAACAAGAAAGAAAACTGCGAAAGTTGACATACCTTTCATGAGATCACTTGCCGATATCAATCCACAATAAGCCCATCGAAAAAAAAGCCCTATCAGTTTGAACACTGAGTAAATCGTGTAACAGAAAGAGAGATGCACAGACATCCACGGAGGTGACAAGATTAGTCACTAAGGCGGCTGACACATGCTCTGGGCTCGACTTTCTACTTTCTTAGTTCTCAACTTTCTACTTTCTTAGTTCTCAACCGGCCTTTAGGGTCAGGGCTTACGGGAGTGATGGGAGCCTATGCAATATCATTATAATCCAACTAAAATTTTGAAAAAAAAAATTGTGTATTTTTTCATCACAACCTTCGTCCATTCGCGGGATTTCTCCTGTTCAGGACTCTCTCCCTCAAGCGATAACCACCTGGGCCATTACGTCACTGACCATCATTCTTTTCCACAGGTAAACGTTGTGAGTCATTGCGGCGAAACATCGAACTCCCCTTTTGCGGATCCTTGCAGCCGTTTAGCAACAAGAACTTTGTAATTTTCGTTACAAGAAAGTTAACACAAAATTGAGTTTGAATTAGCCTAGTTGAATAGAACAAACCATTCATTTTCCTCAACCGACATGATACAACAAAAGGGCATGCTGACCTAAAACTAGAAAGAAAACTGAAAAAAGTTGACATACCTTTCATGAGATAACTTGCAGTTATCAACCCACAATCCACACCAAGCCCATCGAAAAAATATATCTAGATCGATCTAGGCCCTATCAGTTTGAACACTGAGTAAATCGTGTCACAGAAAGAGAGAGGGACAGACATCCCCGGAGGTGACAAGATTAGTCACGAAGGCGGTTGAACATCCTCCGGGCTTGACTTCCTACTTTCTTAGTTCTCAACCGGCCTTTGGGGCCAGGGCCATTGTCCAGGGCTTATACAGGAGTGATGGGAGTCTATGCAATATTATT
>NW_004797521.1:881002-881958 GCF_000002075.1 Aplysia californica | reverse complement strand
ACCACCATTCTTTTCCAGAGGTAAGCGTTGTGACGTCATTGCGGCGAAACATCGAACTCTCTTTTTCCGGATCCTTGCATCCGTTTAGCAACAAGAACTCCGTAACTTTCATAATAAGGCTAATATAAAATTGGGTTTGAATTAGCCTAGTTGAATAGCACAAACCATTCATATAGTTGCCCTAAAACAAAAGGGCATGTTGATCTAAGACTAGAAAGAAAACTACGAATGTTGACATATATATATATATAATATCTCTCATGAAATGACTTCAGGACATTAATCCACAATCCACAATAAGCACATCGAAAAAAAAAAGATATCTAGGTCCTATCAGTTTGAACACTGAGTAAATCGTGTTACAGAAAGAGAGAGGGACAGACATCCCCGGAGGTGACAAGATTAGTCACGAAGGCGGTTGAACATCCTCCGGGCTTGACTTCCTACTTTCTTAGTTCTCAACCGGCCTTTGGGGCCAGGGCCATTGTCCAGGGCTTATACAGGAGTGATGGGAGTCTGTGCAATATTATTATTATTGTACAGAGTCATTGAAACCAATTGCGTGCTTTTTTTGTCACAACCTTCGTCCATTCGCGGGATTTCCACTTTTCAGGACTCTCTCCTTGGAGCGATAACCACTTGGGCTATTACAGCATTTCCTTTTCCGAATGTCTGCAGATGTATCCATTTAGCTCGGGTTGTAATTATTGGTGTGTGTGTGTGTGTGTGTGTGTGTGTGTGTGTGTGTGTGAGAGTGTGTAACATATTGGTGCTGTTTCAAAGACCGATTGCGCCGCTGAACTATATATAACTTTTAATCTGCGTGTCATAATCCAATCGTCCGTGGGTGTATTGACGTCATAATGATTTACCTTTACCTCTCAGTTCAGGTTCTGAGATTATGAAGAAAGAGAAAGAAAGACAGAGAGATATGAGTAATAAAGATAATAAAGAGA
>NW_004797521.1:877666-879310 GCF_000002075.1 Aplysia californica | reverse complement strand
AAGAACAATAGATCTAGAAATCTAGACGCCTATATGACATCATTGTATTTATTATATGATTATAATTAAAATTGAAATCAATCACAGTAGCATCAGTGTTGGCCAATAATAACTTTCAAAGCCAGATACTAGATATAGATCTACATATCTAGATCTAGATAGTTGTATCTTCATTAGCCTAATTATTACCTTATCCTCGAACGACTAGCCTACTACTTCGCATTCACTCAATTTCCTCTTTATATAGAATCTAGATTTTTGATAAATCTGTCAGGCAGTTGGGCGTAGGCCCAACATAAAAGCAACCATTTCAAAGAACTGATCTAGATCTAGATCTAGATCTAGATCTAGATCTAGATTCTAGATCTAGAATCTAGATCTTCTAGATCTAGCCAATAAAACTACTGCGGATACGGGAAAGATTTTTCAGCGCTCTGAAACGAAATGGGGGGACGAGTTCAAAGCAAAACGAACAAATTTTAAAAGGAATGTAATCATCCTAAAAAATTAAGGCCAGCTTACCACAGAAAAAACGACTTTAAAGTCTAGACGTCTGCCATTCCTTGCGTTGGTAGAATGTCTTCAGTAAATTGATTTAGATCCTAAAGCAAAGAATGAAAGGCACTGACTCTCTGTCGCTACTTCACCGCTTCGAAAGATTCAACACATCCAGTTTGAAGAAATTATTTTCAGCACGCATTTCTGAATGGGTTACCATGCCACGCGCACACACTCATAACGAATTCTTTGTGAAAACGAAGTAAACTAAAAGCTGCGTGCCTACACTGTGTCACTTAGGTGTGACAAGTCGCTGTAAAACGCCTTCACATTCCGAGCCGAGGCCCAAAGTCAGCCTGCCCACAACTACACACACGAACACATTGACAAACACGCCCTCGTACAACGCCTCAGGTACTGGCAGCGGTGTTGACAAAAGTGACGAGGCGTCTGTCCTCCCTCGCTGCTGTCAGGTCTGAAGCCCGAACTGAGAGAGTGAGAGAGACGAATATCCACAGATCGCTTCCAACCGAACACTGAACACAGCACAAGCTCACAACACGACAGTCCCCCAACAGCACAGCGTACACGCGAGGTTATTATGCTGAAAACTTGCAGACACGCAGACGAACCCCTAACACACCCACTGAAATTGGCTACGACAGCTGAGAGTAGTGAGAGAGAGAATGAAACGGACCGTATCTTTTCGACCCATACTTTAAATTCGAAGCCGTGCGAACACGTTTGACGAGAATGCCATGAAACTTACAGGTCGATAACTCCCCTTCTCGAGATAAGAGAAAGAGTAGTTGGCCTTTGCCACCTGGGCCTGAAATTACGTCCCTTGCGCTATACCCACCGGACCGGTTTCTAAAAATAATCCCTTCGTCATGATCCCCGTCGAGAAGTCACAAGCCGGACAGGCGCACGTCTAACGGGCGTAATTCTTGATCTTCTGTGACTTAACTCATAATGGATCTAATTAGCTGCAGTCTGAACTCTTTCCAAATATTTGTCGAAAGAAAGAGATTGTGTCAAACTGCAGACCATAAATAAATTTTGTAATCAAACTCATGACTCTTTATTAGGGAAAATACCGAACAGGGTTTGATTTGAAAGCACGAATGCGCCTAGATATACCCCCCC
>NW_004797521.1:874481-876239 GCF_000002075.1 Aplysia californica | reverse complement strand
GTGTGTGTGTGTGTGTGTGAGTGTGTGAGTGTGTGTGTGTGTGTGGTTGGGGGGAGGGGGTGTATTTGTCTTTTACCGTGCCAATATTGACTCACGCGCTACGTCACGCATGGCGAGATCAAGATCTAGGAACAGGTAAAAAGCTCTTTGTACCGTATGTATGTGCGGAAATCAAAAAGCTATAGAACAGGTGACCCGGTCAAAACATGCGCGGCAATCTCTTACAGGAGGTAAAGCCTCAGAGACATACTTTTCTTCCCTGGGGATGCAAAAATCCTGGTGGGTTTCTGTTCTCCTCTCTCTCTTGCCCTTTTTAACTCCCAGTGGAGCACAGGCCATCAACAACATTACTCCAGCGAAGCCTGTCCTGAGCATCCTTTTCTATCTGTTTCCATGATGTCCCCGCTTTTTCAATTTCCGGGTTTCTGTTCACTTAGGTAATACTGATCTTTTTCTGCTTTTTTTTTTTCCAAAACGATTTTTGATATACAATGATAAAGTATCAAACTTGCAACCACCCAAACCTCCCAAAAATTATAAAAAAAGCAAACAAACAAAAGACAAAAGAACAACACCCACAACAGCAACCAAACCCCCCGACCCCCCCCCCCAAAAAAAAAAAACACAAACCCCACAACAACAAACAAAACAAAACAAACAACAACAACCTGCAACAAAGAACAAACCACCCCCTAAAAACAAATTTTGAAAAAGCAACAAGAAAATCCAACGATATTTATAAGAAAATGAAAAACAGCAACATGTCAACAAATTCCCCTCCTTCAGAAAATTAAAAAAAAACAAAAAACAAAACAAAAACAAAATAAAACAAACCCTCCAATTTACAACAACTTTCGACAAAAACGAACAAATGACACCCCCCACTAGTAGCAACATTAAACATAAAATAAAAACAGTTACAACAATAACAATGACAGCAACAACAACAGATAAAAAACCAACGCACATAAACACACACACAAACACACACAAACACACACATACACACACACACAACCACCACCACCACCAACAACAACAACAACAGCAACTAACCCTTTTAATTACTCCCCTGAATTGCCCCCTCCCCTCCCCATTCCATCCCCCAGTGAAGATATTATGAATGAATGCACCGGGGCTTCAGTGTCCTTGTGAGTAGATCTAATGGGGTCAGACTCACAAATCTTAATTATGTCAAACAAGAAAGTGTTTGATTGGTAACACGGGGTTCAGGTGGGTGGTCACTGGGTTGTGTCCTCGAGAAAGACACGCTAACCCCCGCTCAATTGAAAAACAGGGAGCTGCACTGTGGTGACAAGGCAATGGCACGTTTGTATTGTCCTGCATTGGTGTGACATTGAATATGTGGTATTCTTTTTTATTGCTGTGTTATATTATGCATTTATGTGTGTATGTTTGCAGTTTGTAATCTCAATTTGAACACTGGCATGGGATCAATAAAGTACAATTTT
Source organism: Aplysia californica (assembly GCF_000002075.1). Taxonomy (NCBI): domain Eukaryota; kingdom Metazoa; phylum Mollusca; class Gastropoda; order Aplysiida; family Aplysiidae; genus Aplysia; species Aplysia californica. The sequence goes on along the minus strand of NW_004797521.1, from coordinate 874,767 downwards.
ATATTTTTAATGAATCGTTGCAAACTGACGGCAAAATACTGTTGTCCATCCTCATTGGCATAATAATCTCGATTATTTTCGAGGTGAGTTGCCTTTGCCCTTCTTGTCAGGACCAAGGAGATTTAAAGTAGTTCTAAACTCCTTGGTCAGGACCAACCTAGGCTGAGTAGTACACAGCACCCCCCAGCAGACACATCTTCCCTATCGGAAACATATTAATACAGGACAAAATAATTTCCTCACCTCACCCCCACTTACACCGGTACCCCTAGCCTCTTCCTCTCCT
>NW_004797521.1:868665-871165 GCF_000002075.1 Aplysia californica | reverse complement strand
AGACGGGGAATTAAAGCGAGAGAAATCGTGAGGTAGTGCTCGTAAAAGCATGGTTACCTGTTAAGGTTCAGGGACAACAGACAACAGCATCACGACAAAACAGTTAAAAGTGTATTCCATCGCGGGTTGCTCAGACAACGTTTTCGTATCTAAGGGAACGCGTGACGTCAGGTAATGGCCGCCTTTTCCGCAGTAATGACCTCAGCTAAGGCCCTTTTTTACTGTTGTCTTCCGTTGTCGGCTGCATTGTAACCCCAGATTGATGACCTCAGCGCACATGTAGAGGGGTTGCCGTATAATTTAACGACCTTTTTCAGCTCGCGAGAAGAAAGAAGAATAGGTCAGCCATAGTTTCGTTTTGTAAAAGGCATTTTGGATTCAAAAGAAGAAAGGGGAGGGGGCGGGAAGAAGACGGGGAATCGGGAAGATGAGGGGAGGAAGGGGGAAGGCGAGGAAAGGGGAAGGGGAGGGGGAGTGGCTCATAAGTTTACCAACATTGAGTTTCGCATATATTTTTTTCCAAGTTCAACAAAATGTCACCTGATTGTCATCTGTCGTTCAAGACACAAGTAGGCCTACATTCTTTGTTCTATAGTATTTTATTCAATTAAAATAGATAGATAGATAGATAGATAGATAGATAGATAGATAGATAGATAGATAGATATAAGCATGACCTAGAAAAAGTAGGGCAATAAACCAGTGCTTAGATGTTTAGAGTGTATACCTTCTAAGTTAGTAGGATGAAAGCAATGACCTAAAAACGAAGCGTTCATCCCTAGACGGTCCGACGCTCCGTTAGTTAGTATAAGAACGTATAGGTTCAGCTCAGCCCCATGCTGCATTAGGTAGGTACTATGTCAAGCGGGTTTCTAGGGCATGTTTGCCTTTTGATTTCCTTCGCGTTAGAATTGAATGTGTCATTCCAGCCTTTGGTCAGTGCCCACGCCTTTGTCTTCAGTAAATATACTCTCGTGCCACCATCGTTAAATATAAAAGCAACTGATAACGGCATGAGTAGACTTGTCAGGTCGGATTAGTGAAAAACTCTAAACCAGGAGTCTCAAACTCGTGACCTGCGGGCGCAGGATAACATTTTACGGCCCCTGCTTGACATCAAAGTTAAGTGTCAGTGCGGCCCGTACGTCTTTCTTTCATACACCCCTTTGTCGAGAAGTATATGATGTTCTGAAGAACCGTTCATGTTCTAAATAACTGGTTTTTTAGTAAAGATTGAAACGATACGGTCATTGTCCCAAAACAATAATACAGTCGAACCTGCTCTAACAGACACCTGTACAAGACAGTTACCTGTATAATCGACCACTTCTCATTTCGCCCTTTGAGTTTGTTTTGTTTTGTTTTGTTTTATATTAAATTGAAACTGTGTAAGACGTCCACTTGATTTGACGGCCACTTTTATTCTCGACAATGGGTGACTGTCTTAGATACTTTCAACTGTAGGCACCAGACACTTTTTTCCGGGAAGAAGCTCAGGCTCACCCGGACTACCGCGTGCAAGTAATCTAAGTTTGACACTCCTGCTGTAAATCCTTTTACATACAAATTACATAGGTACTCGATCAAAATAGGAATTTGGGTGAAGTGAAGTGCATTGCAAGGCGGCTGGAGGAAACAATATTTTAATTTGGGAACTTTAATCAAATCAATTGTGTACTTGCTCTATTAATAGAAGTAGCGCTCACTTATGGGGTTTTGGGGAGGGAGGAGGGGGGGGGGGTTAGGTTTCAAAGTAGAATTCTTAAAAAGATTGCCTACTTCAGCAAGTGGCCTCAAATAAGTCGGGACAAAGAACGGAGCATCATCTAAGAAAAATGGTAAAAATAAAGCGGAAGTTGGCATAGTTTGTGTAGTTTGGGAATAAGTGAAGTGAGACTGCTTTTTTTAGGAAAGAAAAATGAAAATGGTGATTTTGGAACAAAAGAAGTTTATAGCCTTTGTATTAATTTTTTAAAAAGTGAACATGGGCATGATTGATAGTTTTTGAACAAGGGAAGCAGTGCTTAGATTGAGTGATTATAAATTGAACTCCACAATCTACAGAGTTCAGATCATTTAGGAGGCAGGTTTCTTCGACTCGGGTAAACCCAAATAGGACTGAGCGTCCCCTAAAAAAGATACCTGGTGAAGTACTTTCCAATAAGGGATTCATAAATCGTGAAAAGTCACGGCGTTTGTAAATAAAATAGAAAGAATCTAGTCGTTATGAATAAATGTATTATGTACAATGGATTGGGCAAGAAATAGCCGTTTCGTAATACGCTGGATAAGAAAATTATGATCTTGATGTGATCGTTAGCCACGGGAGACGAACCCAGAGCAGGATTTTAATTAACATCAAAATCTCCCATTTACTGGTCTTACTGGGCAATTCCTATTTTTTCTAAAGCCACGAGAAGCACTTAAGGCTAACGATTGTTTTGAAACGGAATATACAAGTATAAGAGGCGTGTGTGTGTGTGTGAGTGTGTGTGTGTGT
>NW_004797521.1:866482-867885 GCF_000002075.1 Aplysia californica | reverse complement strand
ACAAACAAACAAGCATATGCACGCGGACACAGACGTACAAAACAAAAAAGACAAACACACACAAACAAAAAACAAAACAAAGAGTACAGTAAAACCAGCTCATCGGTATTCGATATAATTTTTTAATTTACCGTTATAAAACGTAGAAAACAAAGACAACTCTGTAGCACACGTAATTAGTACAGGTAGTTAGTTAGCGTCTTCCTGAAACCAAATGCCACTCACCACACTCCTGACGCCGCACGCTGTGCTGTGTGCCATCCTGGTCTTGATAGTAAGTTCATAGTCACCATCATCATCATTGCCTTTCTCACCCTACACCAGGGTATAGGCGACAAACAAAGACTTTCCACCTTTCTCTATCCTGGGATAGCCTCTTGATGTTATTACATGTCTTTCCACTTTTATGTACATCAATAATTTCTGTGATTCTCCTCCAGACTGCAGGCAGTCTTCCCCTAGGCCCTTGATTTTTTACCCTCTGGATTCCAATCCAACACTTTCTTTGTCATACAGCTGCCTGACTTCCTGAGAGTTTATAGTAACTTACCCTTATGCTCATAATGTGAAGTGGTTCATGGTAGCGTCCAACAACTCTACGAATAACCATCCGAACGTGTTCCTTTGATACCTCTTTATGAAAGTTGTAAATTGATATGTAAATTGTCAGACATTTAATATGAAGTACCGCCAGAGTAACTCTACACCTTGCTTTCAACCACTTTCTAGGTCAGGTTTTGACCGACAGAGGTAGAATTATGGTTTGAAAAGCTCTCACAAAGTGATATGAGGCTGGTTTTGTTCAAAATGGCGTAGTTCATTCAGGGTAGGCAATAATTTGCGCCCCATCTCATTCCAGGTTAAAAATCCCCTAATTCCAGTGGTCATGGCGCATTGAAAATGTCAAATTCATTGTGGTGGGAAGCTATTGCTAAGCTTTCATCACGCAGCGGGTTCTCAAATAGGTGGGAACAAAATTATGGTAAACGCTACGGGCGAGCGTATTAAAAGCTGTTGTTGTATAAATTTAACGCTCCTTTCAACACTGAATGATTATCTAAGAGGTGGAACCTACGAATTTAACCTCCATCCCCTTTAGGACCAAGCCAAATGAGCGGAGTGCCTTAAAAACTCCCCAACACAACCCACGTTCAAGAACGCCCCATTTGGGATTCGAACCACGACCAACTGCTCAGTTGTCCAGACGGTACTGATTGAGCTAACGGGGCACCCTACGTTGATAGGAACCAAAATGAACTATTACTGGTTGTGGGTAACCTGTAACGCACACTGAGTCATTCGCTGCATAAAATTTAGTGCGTAGCAACTGTCTTGCAATTTTACTACAGACATGCCATTCATTATAATGTACATGCACCTCATTCATTCCACTCTTGACGTGG
>NW_004797521.1:860850-865480 GCF_000002075.1 Aplysia californica | reverse complement strand
GGGGTCTGGCAGGCCAACCGCAGGGAGCGAGGTCTTTAGCTACACGTTTTCATTCAGATAAGCTCGAACCTAAAGATGCCAATGGGGCGGTGCTCCATCTTGTTGAAAAATGAAGTCATTCGAATCTGCGAGCAGTAAAGTGAATAACCGCTTCTTGTGGGGGTATGTTGAAGACAAAGTTTATGTTCCATCACTTTCAGCAAATATCGACGACATGAAAGATAGAATAACAGCCACAATCAACACAGTGGACTCGGACATTCTGAGGCTCGACTGGGAGGAAATTCTTGACGTTGTCCGTAGTGCTGGTGGTGGCCACATTGAACAATTGAAAAACACGAAATAAAAACTTGAGGTATGTACAACACATGTGTCTTAGCTGGAGATTTCTTTTGTTTTTGAAACATCGCGTGATGATTTTGGCAAAAGACAAAACACGTCAGCTTGATTACCGTGTGGGCAAATTTATTTCACCTATCAGACTTTTTGAATATTGATTAAATTTCTTCGAGTTGATTCCAACTTGTCGGTTGTCCCGACATCAAATAGTTTCTCCATGGGTCAGTCGTATTAAGGTCGGGGTGACCAGAAGATTGCTAAAAAAAATTGAGGACGGTTTATCTTCACATAAATTATAATAATAATGATATTCGTGGGACTCCTGACAAAACTGACTGCTTATTTTGTTGTTGTAAGAAAATGATAAATAGGTTATATGGTCCACCACATTATGCTTCGTTTCCTTAAAAAGAATAATATATTAGGTTATATGGTCCCTTACTTTCACTTTGACAAGAAGGTCTCTTCACTTAGGCCTTATTTATTGAGGACCCAATGCTAGGAAACCACATATCGTGGAGGTCACACAGTTTATCCGAGCCGAACTTTGTTTAATACATTTACTAAGACCAGCCCAACTTCTCGAACCAATACAAAAGTAAAGAACGGGCTTGTTGAAGAGGTGTAAATCCCACATAAGCTCTACAAAAGCACTTGAGCCATATTTGTTCATAAACCTAGAAACGATAACTTTCAACGATCTAATCTTCGAAGTATAGCAGGTGCAACGCAGTCTCAAGTGTGTTCTTTATAATTTTTCTTTCAATGTTTCTTTCTATTAAACATTCTCTCTTATGTTCATTTATTTCTATACTATTTACTTGAGTAATGCTATCTTTTATCTCCAGTATCTTTAATCATCCAGTTTGCTTACTTTCTTGTCGACTGGTGCCTGCGGTGTAGCGGCTAGTCTCTTCGTTGTCGCACGCTAGAGACCTGATCGTTCGACTCAACGAGAGCGTTGTGAATTTTATTGACTATTTCAGTCCTTCTGCTGGGAAATTGTAGATCTATCCCTCTCAGCCCGTGTTGGCCCTGGCAGGCAGGGTATGAAGAATCCCGCTTCCAAAACGATCTAAATTAATTCGATTGCGCTATAAAAACATCTACATTTTGTTTTCTTTTTGTCTTTCATCTACTTGTCCATATCATAGCCTCTTGTCGGACTCACGGCACCCCCCCCCCCACTCCCGCACCCACGCCCTCTTTTCGTGTCTTCCCCTTTAAAAAAAACCTCAACAGATCCCGTGTTGTTCTCTTGATGGAGATCGATTTGTCCATGCAGGACAAACTTTGTATTAATAGAGAGAAATGGGGTAAATAAAGATTAATTAACATAATGTGGTGAGCTCTCGCATTCCTCTTGACTGTCGCTGGTTTTGGACCTTTTTTCCTTCTTGGGCTGTTTACTAGCTGCGCACGGGGAAAGGGGCAGTCTTGTGAAGTCCTGATTAGAGAGTGGGTTTATAACCGTGCAGGTTACAGCCTTGATCCACGACACTGAAGTACGAGTGTGTGTTTGTGTTTAAGGGAACTGAGTATGTTGAAATCGTGAGTGTCGTCGTTGCGTTCTTATCTTATGTGCATTACCGCTACAATGATAATATTACATTGATAAGGCTAGTTGTGGCTTCTCATGTCACACCCAGGCTTGACTGTAGTATAGTCAATCCAAAGTTTCTTGTAAAAAGCAGACCTAGGTTGTAGAATAATACATGTATTATTTCTGGGCTGTTACGGCTGAGCATACTACCTACAAATAAATAGACCATGTCCAACACCGAGAGTGTAACGACCGACATAACAATGCATTATGACATTATCGTTTTATAAAAAAAACAAAAGGCTGTTTCCAGTTTGTTTCAACAAAAAATCTACAAAAAAATAAAATAAAAAATGAATAAGACCGTTTCCAGCACTGGGATAATAACTCCCAACATAACAAAAATTACATTTGGATGACGAAAAAATAAGGCTGTTTTCAGCTACTCAGATCACCACCAGGCTTGGCTAGAGTGCAGTTAGTACAATGGTGCTTGTAAAAATAGGAAAAACACGTTGTAAAACACGTATAAAAAATGAAAAGATTGTTTCTAACATCGTGATTGTAACGACCGACCTACAGAAATTTGGATGAAGAAGAAATATGGGTGTTTGCAGCGTCTCAGATTACAACTAGGCTTCACTTAATTCTGGGTAGAACAAAGTTTCTTGTAAAATTGAAGACCCAGGTTATACAACAAAATTATTTGCAGATTGTTACAACCAGACAAACGTGTACTTAAAAATAAAGCTTGCCATATAAATTATGATTATTGCTTTTGTTGATGAAAGTGCAAAATGTCTTAAAAAAAAAATAAAAGAAGAAGAAAAACGGGAAATTCCACAGTGCAATACGGATATTATTAGAAACATGCAATGGGCACATATCCAACTTGGGTAAAGGCAAAGATAATATGGCTTCGCGCACACCGACCACATAACAACCAGCTCTTGGCTGTTCCTGTAAGACATAACACTAAACCTACTGTGACCTCGGATCTGCGCTCTAAATAAAGCACGTTTGAAATGGATGTTATTGTTGTTGTTGTTAGCGATCCAGTCGCATCTGAGCGTTAACTCTTCTGCATGATGCCATTCAGTAATAGTAATAGCTGCGTGTTTGTTCTAATTGTTGTCTTGAGGAGTAGAGGCATTTAGATGTGTGGGGTAGCTTGAGAAGAAAACATCCCCTTAAATCAGTTAATTTTCTACAGAAGAACAGATGACGTTCCACTGTCTCTGAGGGGTAGTCACTTAGTGGGCAGGCAGCAGACTGCTTTACTCCAATTCGGTTGAGATGTTGGTTGAGGGGTACATATTGTGTTCTAAGTTGGAAGATTATGGATTGATCTCCCCTCTTCAACTCATTGATTGGACCTTTGACCAGTGGTTTATTCATGTGGCATAAATCATCCTTCCTGTCTTACCTGTGACCCAATCATTCACCCAGTCTTCCTTGAGGTTTGACTTGATCAATTGGCTGCAGGTGGTGTAATCAGTAGGAATTTCAGGCTGAGGGAGGTCAGCTCCTTTCTTTGCTAGAGCATCAGCTCTTTCATTTCCCGGTATCCCAGTATGGGTAGGAATCCATTGTAGAACTACTCTGACTTGGTGCCTACTTATCAAATTATCTAGACTCCAAATCAAGTGCAATATATCTTTGTTCACATCAGTCCCACTCTCAAGTGCCTCTAGTGTTGACAGGCTGTCTGTAAAGATAACAATGGCTGTGGTAGCAAGTGGGTTAGTGTCAAACAAGTAGTTTATGAATGTAGTTTGCTGTGTTGATGATAGCCTGTTGTTCGGCAATGAAATTGGAACAGAAGGACTCGCTGGAATTAAAGACTTCTTTTTTGATCCCACTGGGCAAGTTGACCACTGACCCATATCCAGCGTTGATGGTTGCCTTAAAGGCAGATCCATCAGTGTATGGGTGGATCCATGTTGGTGGATAGGAATCAATTGTTTCAAGGGCGGAATATTTTAGTGTCACAGGATATTTGTTTTAATTGCTCTTGTCCCAAAGTGTTTTCCTAATTTCTGTCTTTGCTATGGTGAGATGTGGTGGGAGAGTTGAGGGAACTCTTTCCAGAGGTTCTCGTCTTTCAGGGAGGTGATGCTTTTCTTGGAGATTGACTTGAGGACAGTGTCAAGTACAGGTTTTGTATTTTTTAGTCTTTAATTAGGTTTCCACTTGTCAACAAGAATTCTATTTGGGTGGTTATTTTCTAGCCTTTTAGATCTTTCATATACTTCTAAAGCCGCCTGTTTTCTTAGAGTTTCTAATGGCTCAATATGTGTGTGGATTTCACAGGCCGCTGTCGGTGAGGATCTCATTCCGCCAGAGATAAGACGAAGAGCTTGGTTTCGGATGGTGTCCATTGAGTTCTTTGTAGTTTTACTGCATATGTTTTGTAGAACAAGATTATAATAAAAAGCAGCTCTAGTATATCCTAAATAGAGGCCTCCCAAGGTGTTTGAAATGGATAAATCTTTAATTTGTTTACCCAGCCGGTTCTGATACTCGAAGTTGGCTACACATGAATTTAATCTTTCAAGGGAAGCAACAATGTTTCAGAGGATGTAGCGAATGGCCGTAGGGCTACCTCCCTGGTTGAATCTTCACTTTCATGTCAATATATTTGATCCATCATAATATATCAATATTCTTGTCATTATTTTTCACACACACACACACACACACACACACACAAACACACACACACACACACACACACACACACACACA
>NW_004797521.1:855727-860584 GCF_000002075.1 Aplysia californica | reverse complement strand
GGTGTCAGAGAAAGTTGAAGATAGATAGTGATTTGAAGTGATTTCCCCCCCCAAAATCTAATAAGATTGCCAGCGCTTTCATTTGTTCACCTGTAGTAGATTTTGCATATATAAAATTAGAGAAGTTCTTCCTTCTCCAATTTGAGACTCAAAAAAGATGTCGAACAGCTCGTATAATTTTTTCTTTGATGGTAAGTGTTTTACGACACTCGCAACTGCATAAGGTTGTATAAGCGAGCGGGAGACACCAAACATTTTCATTTAGTAGGAAATAAAAAATTTTGAATTTTGCCAGGGTGGAGGCCAAAGCCTACTCATATCGATTTTGGACCACCAAGGGATCTTCAACGAGCGCAGCTTGCACGCGGGACCTCCGAGATTTTTCACCTTTGTCCGAGAAGGCAAGGTGTAGATCTTGCCTACCAGAAGATCACGGGTGGGCTAAAAGACAACAGTAAGAAGCAGCCAAGGAGAAGCAGTAGAAAGGCTGCAGAAAGAGTCAGGAGCCCAGAGGAGGAGGCAAAGGAGGTGAAGGGATGGGGGCAGAAAGTAGAGACAAAGCAGATGACAGATCATTGTTAAAGAGCAGGCAGGAAAGGATGTGAAAGGAGAACATTTTAAAGAAAAACATTTTCTGTTGCTATCCAGATTCAAACCTGGGACCTATTGAATGACAGGCGAATACTTTAACCTCTAGGCCATGATCGAGAGCCCCCTCATACAAGTTTGCCTTTAAAATGGTAACCCTTGGCATGCTTTTGTCTTCTTTGAAGTCTCGAGTTTTGAATTCTTCAAAAGACCAAACAAAGTGCAACACTTGAAGCTCCTTTTCAAAGAACACTCTCAACTTCTATTTTTAATCTGGAGACTGTGCCCTTTTGCTGTTTTTATTTGATTGTGGTATACTGTCGCCAGCCAATTTGACTCTTACAAATCTACTCCTCAACAGTCAAACTGCAAATTGACACTTTTGGGCCATCATTGTTTGACTTTCAAAATTCCTTGAGTTTAATTTGACCTCTTGTGACATTCAAAACCATTTCTCCACTGTAAATATAGCATCTTCATCAATGTGGAAATGCCGCCCTTGAAATTTTTTTGTACAGATTTGGGAGAAGAAAAGAGTAAGTGGGTGTCAATGGGCACTATATCTGATAGGGTGGGTGTGGGAGAATTTTGTAGCCACACTACTTTGCTGTCAGAGTTGCCTTCACCACTCTGTGCCCTGGAACATTGTCGTGCAACAGGACAATTCTTTTCGCCAGATTCCCCTGATTTTTCTTAGTCGAGTTAGGTCATAGTTTTATAAAATACATTGAAGAATAGTCCCTAGTGACTGTATGGCCATTTTCTAAGTACATTGTAGTCTAATATGATGACACCCCGACTGTCCCAAAAACAGTTGTACCTTTCCGTCTATATAGTAGGCTATCAAACAAAAACAGGTGATTTGAACTTCCTTGTCCAGTATTAAATAATTTCACAAGAAAGGAATTCTGCAAGAGAAACACTTACAACATTCTAAAAAATTGCTGCAGGTGATTTTATCGCAAAAAAAAAAATTTGATTAAAGTGATACTCACATTGTTGATATTGTATCCATTGAAAATAGTGTTACCTTTTTGTATTCAAGAATAAAGTTCTCTAAGAGTGCTCTCAAGATCACATCACTCACCAGATTTTTTGAAAACACAAAAATATGCAGTATTCCAGAAAGATGGAGATCACTTTCTCCAAATTTTGTCCTCGTATAACATTTCCTTTATTGTCAGGGCTAAGACTAATTGAACTCCGCTCCTACATTACAATGTACAGCAAGACAATAACCAAAGAAGCACACACTCAGTAAAATTGGAAAAAGGAAGCACCAAGAGTATTTAATTGCCATCTTCACCAAAGAGGCACAGAAAAGTGTCCTTCATTGAAACATAAATATTGACGTGAACGAAACATCATATTGTTTACAAAAAAAGGTTTATTAAGGGACTAGACATGATATAGGTAGGCCTACCAATGTTATGAGGGCTAAATACCTAGCCTTAACCATGCCTTTGATTTAAAAAAAAATATACGCCTTCCTTTTAACTTCTGTTTGAAAGTAGATAGTAAATCAACTGAGCTTTTTTGCTTGTTCTATATGTGCATATAAAGCAAATCGTTGATATAGAGTAGCATTTTCTTCCCTAATTTAAGTATACAGTAAATATCTTGTGAAGAGATAATATGTCTACAAAATAATATTGAAAGAAATAGAATTGTCAGACTGTAAGAGAAACTATGATATCCTATGAATTCAGTCTCACATTAAAAAGGCCAAGGATTAATACAATGTAGGCCTACAAGCAATCATATTTTATAAAAGACCAGACTCTAAGAAAAAAAAAGCAAAACAATTCTGATCCACTAAAAAAGAACCAAAGCAAAACCGTCAGCAAATAGAGAAATGAAAGGAAAATCCATCACTCTTCTTCAAACAGATCCATGCAATCGTCTCTTTTGTTCACTCCTAATGTCACACAATGGATGTTACTGTACACTAATATTACATTTATGTCTTCCATGAATAAATGCATAGATAGAGAAACTATATGCAGGCACTGTGGCGGAGAGATGTTCCCTTGCAGAGGCATTGTGGGTCTTGAATTGGAATACCCTTCTTATCCAGAGTTTTGGTCCATTGTTTTGAGCACCAACTTGCTCCAACGGACATATTGACCTTGAGGTACCATACTGGCCACTTGGAAGCCATAGGTAGCACCAGACTTCAAGCCAACGATGGTCACTGTGTTCTGGCCCGATGGCACAAACTTGATTCTAGGGAAAGAAATACACGGAACAGAACGTCTGAGACTAGCAGTGACACGAGAGAGAGAGAAAGAGAGAGAGAGAGTGAGAGAGAGAGAGAGAGAGAGAGAGAGACAGAGAGAGAGAGGGAGAGAGACAGAGAGAGAGAGGGAGAGGGAGAGAGAGAGAGAGAGAGAGAGAGAGAGAGAGAGAGAGAGAGAGAGAGAGAAAGAGAGAGAGAGAGAGAAGGTGCATGTGTGTATGTGTGTGTGTGTGTGTGTGGGGGGAGGGGGGGGGGTGATGTCAAGTTTATAAGAATCATATCCACAAGACAAGTCTTATTCTACTCTCGCAATTCTAACTTTTCAACACAACTCAATCTAACAAATGGCCTGAAAAGTCGAAACAGTTTGGGACTGACCTCATTATATTATCATCGTTGCCAACTTTTCACACTGAATAAAAAAACCCAACCAGACTCTACATACGTGGCGGGCCAAGATGGTGGGCCTTGAACAAGCAACCCCCATCCAATATTTTCACACACACTTTTCTTCATACAATAAATTCAAACTATTCCAAGAAGACCTGCAAGAATAAAGTAAGAAATGTATAGATCTAGTAAAGATCAGGTCTCTCTTATTGACTTATGGACTTCAAGGATTAATCCCTTCTTGAAAGGTCTTGATTTTTCCTCAGCAACGGCAAGCCCGTGAGGAGCAATGCAAGAAACAGAGTACACATTTTGTGACAAAAAAAGCCTTCTTATATACTCATCCCTTTTTTTTTTTTACATAGAGGTTGGCAGATAAGTATTATCATACTGACTTGTATTTTTGCCTCTTCAGTCCCTTGACGTCGAACTCTGCATATCTCAGCATTGTTCCCGTGGTGGGCACGGCGGGCACGGCGGGTAACCACTTGATGAAGAAAGCACCAGCTCCTGTACGCCTAGCCTGCACAATGGTCAGACTGTGGGTTCCTGGCTCTGGAGACAGACAAATGGGTTAATGGATGTGGATCATGTATTGATGTAAAGAGGGACGGACAGAAACGTAGAAAAAAGTATATATTATGTGGTTTTATGGAAATATGCGGGTGTTTTTTAATGCAGGTGTTTTACCCTGCCATCGACATAATTTTTAGACCACTAAGGAACGGGGCTTTGACCCTGCATGAAAGGGCCAACTCAGGCTGAGAGAGATGCAACGTCTGGGCAAAATGACTGAGATACTCAATAAAAAATATCCCCTGGCCAATTGAGGAAATATAAAAAAGCATACAAAAAAAAACAGTCAAAGTTTTAGTTCACCTCATCACAAGCATTTTGTTTTAGAAAGAAACTCCTCACAACAGGGCACCCCTACCCACGCGAATGCAATGCCTTATTTAAAACCCTCATGGATACGGCAAAGTGTCAAAATCATTCTAATAAATATTACCACAGTTGCATTAAAACGCCACCAAAAAATTGTGAATATCGTACATAATATGAGGAAAAACCCCCCAAAATAATTAGATTCACCTCCAACACCACTGCCACCTTCACCTTCACCACCATCATCACAACAATAACAGACAAGAAATAAATACCAAGTAAATTTTTTTAAAATCTCTCAAATAAAACCATGACTCGAACACAGAAAAGAGAGTCACCATAACATGGTAAAAATTATTGCTAAGCAAAAAAGTACAGTTGAACCTGCTCTTCCAGTCACCTGTATAAGACAATCACCTGAACAAATGACACATTTTCATTTCCTCCCTTGTGTATGTTTTACATTATGATGACAGTGTCTAAGACATTCACCTGTTATAAGACAACAACTTTCCTCCCTGACAATGGGTGGCCGTCTTAGATAATTTCGAGACAGTAAAGCCATGTGTACTCTAACTTACTGCTGGATTGAGCGGAGTTCGAATCTCCAAAGGAAGATGATGTTCTGATTGGCCCAACTGAGTGGCCCGGAGGAGGTACCAGGTAAGGGGAGGAGGCAGATACCAGCACATCTTTGTTTCTCTTCAGCGCTGACACTCGGATGTGGTAACCTCTGGGGGACAGTGGGTGGGGTG
>NW_004797521.1:852964-855613 GCF_000002075.1 Aplysia californica | reverse complement strand
GGTTAGAGTGGAGTTACGATGGTGGTGGTGGGAAAACAGTTGTTGTAGTTGTTGATGTTTTCGGGTTTACAGAAATTAACTAGTGCTACCATCAACGTCATCATGATAAAAGTAGTTGAAAGAAAAGGAGACTTGGGAATGTGATTTACTTTGTACTAGCAAAGCAATTTTGTATCTTGAGCTTCATTAAAAGCATCATCGTCATTCTACAAAAACACAAACAGCAACGTATACATATAGCAGTAAATCAACAAATGTGAGGCAGTGTGGTGGAATCAGGCTCTCGTCAATTTTTGGGCATGTAAAGTTATTGGTATCGTCTTAAAGCTTGTTCACTTGTCTTTATTTGGATGCAAAAAATATCCATTTATCTTGAATACAAGTCGAGATATTTGCAAAAAAAGGAGGTGGGGGTCACCTGTTTTCAGAGGTAAAATTAGTGAGAAAATGGCCGCCAAAGATTAGTTATTTCCTTAGCTTAAGAGTCCGTGGTACCTGAAGATTTACATTTTTTCTGCCTTTAATCAACGTTTTTCAGAAAAATCCATGCAGAAATTAGTTCTTTAATGGGCATGAAAGGTGTTGTGCCAAAAAACAATAATTTGATAAAAATTCACAAACCTGTGGAAAAATGCAAGTTTCTTCACTTTGATTATTTTGACAAGCGCCTGATTCCACCACGCTGCCTCACAAATTGTCATAATCATTCTCATTAAATGTTGCCATCCGTCTACTTGGACTTCATAATCACAATATAACGGAATGGAATATCAAGATAAGTACAGTAGTAGAAGTAGTGGTAGCAGTAGCACCAAGAGCAACAGCAGCAATAGTGTAGTAGTAATGAAGTGAAAGTTAAGTGGTAGTGTAGTTGCAGCAGCAGTAGTATGAGTAGAAAGTGGAGGAGGAGGAGGAGGAGGAAGATGAGGATGAGAAGGAGGCAGAAGAGGAGGAAGGAGAGTAGAAGGAGGAGGAAGAGGAGCAAGAAGAAGAGGAGGAGGAGAAAGGAGGCAAAGGAGAAAGAGGAGGAGAAGCAGGAGGAAGAGGATGAGGTGGAGGAAGAAGAGAAGAAGGAGGAAGAAGAGAAGAAGAAAGAAGAGGATGATTAAGAGGAGGACAAAGAAGAGGAAGAGGAGGAAGAGGAGGACAAGAAGGAGGAGGCCAAACTGACAACACCACTCACTGGTTGTACTGGAGCCCCATGATGAAGAAAGTATATATGTTGGGAGACACTGTGTCTTCAAAGAAGACTTCCCCTCTAGCGTCGTTCTTACGGACTGTGACGTTGAATCCTGACAGGATCCTTCTGGCTTCTACTGGATACAGGGTCCAGTTGAGGCGAGCCTGATCTGAGCTGCTAGGGTTCAATTCTAGGTCGAGTGCAGGTTCATCACTCAGAGGTGGCTCTCGGCCTTTTGTATTACATGTAATGAACAAACAAGGTTATTCATGGATTCAATCTGTGAATGTGTTGTTCTTCTCTCTCTTTCTCCTTCCCTCTCTATCTATTCTACCTCCCTTCTCTATCTATATTCTACTTCCCTTCTCTCTATCTCCATCCATTTCTCCGTGTCCCTCTTTTCATTTGGGCTCCCCGCTGCCTTTCTTTTTTTCTCCCATCCCTACCTTCTGTCTCTTCTCGCTTTTTTTTTTTTGGTGCTTTCAAACCCCTCTCCTCTCTACCTGCCTTTCTCCCTCCCCCTGTTCTTATCTTTTTTTTATCCCCTCCCCCCCGTAAAACATGCACTAACACAATAACAAACAAACAAACAAACAAACAAACAAACACACGCAAACTCACCCCCCCCCCAATCCACCCACCCCTTGTCATTGTACTTGCTCATTCTCTACTTTCTTGTCTTCTCTGGACATAAAACAGTCTCATCGATGATTATGACGAAAAACCATTTCTTTCTATCCTTGTTTCCAAAGAAAACACTTATTATGACACTACTATGCACTTGCAATAAACAAAAAGAAAGAGAAGCAGAGACAAGAAAATGTTTCCTACTTTCTGAGTTCGAATTATGGAAAGGATACTGAAGTGAAATGAAGAGAATCAAAGTTGAGTATAACATGTTAAATGTTTTGCAATACGTTTTAGCTCAATATGCATTTTGAAACTTATTTATCACACACCTTTTCATAAAATTGTTATTTTCAGATAAGATTTTTAAATATATATAAAATTTTTGTCATTAAAAAAATTGAGATAATATGTGAGTCGAGCTGTTTCAGTACAGCCTGTAAGGGCTAACGTGAGCAGACTGGGATACAGATTCCCAATGGCCAAAGGAGATACCCATTCATTTGCATGACAAAAAGCTTAACCATGACACCACAAACATCAGTCTTGTAAAGAAGACAAACAAAAACGATATTGAGTTCTAAAGTACTCCTCTCACCTTCAGACGCCGGGGGAGGTGGCGTGGGCGGGTTCTCAGGAGGAGGGGGAGGGCCTTCTCCTTGTGTGGGCGAGGTCAAAGAGGATCCTCGGACAGGGCGTCTAGGTTCTCCCAAGGCTGGCATACGGAAATTCACGCCAGCACTAAGCAACACTGAGTCTCCAGCACCCAAGGCCTCCAGCTCTATATAATATACACTAGAGCAAAGAAGATAAATAATAATAATTAAGCATAATTTTAAAAA
>NW_004797521.1:843961-852744 GCF_000002075.1 Aplysia californica | reverse complement strand
ATGAGGAAGAGAGAGAGAGAGAGAGAGAGAGAGAGAGAGAGAGAGAGAGAGAGAGAGAGAGAGAGACTTAGGAAAGTAGAACTTGTAAAAAATCTATTTTATGATGAAAACCACAGAAACCAAGTCAAAAATGGCAAAAACAAGAATAAAAAACGATGAGACAAATATAAGGGACAATACTATACTCACTCTCTAGCTCGCACCCCATCAATGGCGAAGAACTCCGTGTTGGAAGGAAAACTGTTCTCCAACAACACAAAACCATTTTGGTCCTTGCTTCTCACTCTGATTCTGTAGTTCTTGATGTCCAAAGCGTCCCCACCAGCCACTTGCCACGTCAGTCTGGCAGAAGTTTCAGCAGTTGGGGAAACTTCCATGTCCAGAATCGGCTCATGAATGGCTGGAATAAATTGGAGAGAAAAAGAAGCAATAATTTAATGTCTGCGTTTAATTAAGAAAATATTTTAAAAGAAAAAATAACAGCACTTGTTTCACTGTTGCGGGTTTATACTGGTTTACACAACTTTACGTAAACATTTCTTTAACTGGCTGATTCACTTGACACTTACAGTACCGTTCGCGACTTTAGTAGTCGGCCCGCAATTTCCACTCAGTACCGCTGGTGACTTTAGTCGCTGACTCGACCAGGCACACTAAACAACGAACGGAACTTCTCCACAGAAGTAAATATCAAAGGAAATCACTCTATGTGATATCTGAATCGTTGATGTAGTGCTTCAAAATTTTAAAGTGCGTTTCTTGAGCTGTGAAGGTTTTTTTTTACATTTTTGTTCTTCCATAGCTTTAGCGTTCCCAGATTGCTATATCTAGATCTAGAAATTCAGGTGGGCATGCTACCCTCTCCAAACAGAATTTTATCATGATGTCTATATGTCGCAAAAGAGGTTTTTCTATACAGTACATTTCTTTCTGATTATGTCTTGAAAATTTCATGTAATTCTGTCAATGACTTTTGTTGGTTGAATTTTTTGTAACATAGGCCTACCCTAATTATTTTGCTGGCTTCTAAATCGGTGCGGTACTCAAGAGTTTTTCACGATATGAACCTGCAGTACTGTAAGTTATAAATTTACAAGCTCGTGTACTCGAAGGACACACAGCGTTGAATCTGTTAGGAGCATACTTATAGCATTTACCAACTTTTGCTGCTGCTGCTGCTGCTGCTGCTGCTGCTGCTGCTGCAGCTGTCACTGCTGCCAGTCGGTACCGCGATAATCTATATATAGCCTACATCCACACCCTACAGCATGCTCTATGCTCTTTTAAAACTATTAGTGGAGACAATGATTGTAAAACAAAAGTTGTAATCCACCGGACTACATCCACTATCCGTCCTAGAAAAGAAGCAGGTGTACAAGGCTCTTCTACCTGGGCTAACAGGAGGCCTTTGGGTAGGTTCTGGTTGTCTTACAGACTTTTCCTCATTCGACGAGGCTCGAACTGGGACTCCATATCGGCCCTGTGCGGGTGTGGCAAAAGTCAGAGAAGACTTCATCAGGGTATTATCCGAAGCGTCAAGGGCGTCAATGATCACGTGGTATCTCCTGGAGTAAAATGGGAGTGTACAATTCAGCTATGTTAATTTTATTTTACACCATGTCAGCATAAACTAATTGTGGCATCGTCAACATGTTATACATGTTCATACATACACATACACACACACACACACACACATGCACACACACACACACACACACACACTCACACACACACACACACATACACACACACACACACACACATACACACACACACATACTCATACAAGTGCACATACACACACATACACGGGCACACAAATACACACACATACATAGGCACAAAATACACACACTTCTATTTACACACATAGTACATACACCTACTCAAAATAAACACTAACATTAATACATTCACAAATACACACACAAATACACACTTACTCACAAACACAAATACACCCAAAGAAATACACAATACATAAATGACTCAAAGGGTCAAGGCCAGACAGAGAAGTATAAAGTTATAATCTTACTTGTTTGGTAGTAGCTTTTGCAGGTTCAGCGACTGTGAGTGCTTTGGTACTTTTTGTGTGAGAAGATTGAATCCACCAGGTCCTCCGTCTAGTACTTGGATGCTGATGTGTAAAAGTAGAAGAACATGAAAATGTGATCTAATCTATCGTGGTGAGGAAAATCTATTCCTTTTCTATTTATGAATTCTATGTTCCTTTTTTTCGTCCTTAGAGGTTTCATTCCAATTCAGAGAGGTAACTTCAATTTAAGACTCTATGGGATGTTTCAATTCCAAGTCAATTAACTAAAACATAATTAGAATTAAAGCCAGTTTCAATTTGGCTTCATGTATATTTTACTACTGGTATATAACAACAGACTCGTGAAAAACCAACCTGAGAATTAGAACATTCAAAATAAAATCATTATCAAAGTAGTTTAAATATAAACACCCACCTCTTGTAGCAATCACCAACTGCAGGATGTCCATCGAGAAGTCACAAATTCACATTGCACGTGACAGCCTATTCTACTGTCCCTATCTAGCACAGTACATGGCCCAACTTGCACTGATGAGTGACAATGCTCTAGCCCCTCAACTGCCACTCACGCTCACGAGGTCTTCGACAGTCCATGGCTCATGCCTCAGCCTGCCGTTGTTCTCTTCTCCAATGTCCAAAAGGTACTCTATTACTTTTCTCGAAATGAACCAATTAACCACAATCAATTATATTTTAAAAACAGTACTCAAAACAATGGGTATATGAACATGAAAAACCTTGTCGGAGCACTCCAGAGCTTGAGCTCACCTGTAGGAGTTGACCATCTTTGGATCTCCGTTAACCACCAGCCAGTCAAGTCTGGCACTGGACGGCCTGATCTCATTCGCCTCAAGGTCAAGAACAGCAGAAGATGTGACTGCCAAACACCAAAGAGAAAAATATATCAATGCAAAAAGAAGTAAAGCTTGCATTTTATGACTACAGAATGGAACATATTACCTTATGTGCTCTTCCATATTAATAGCATGATTTTGATAACGTTCTAAGTACAACTTAGGTGTATTATGTAGGGTGAAGGTGCCAATGAATCTGGTTCAAATCTCAAATGAGTTGTTCTTGAACTTAGGCTGTTTGAGGAATTTTGTATGCTTTCTAGTAAACTACTCAGCTCGATCCTATTGTAGACAGAAATTAAATTCTAGGGTCTCGACTCTTAAACAACTTTGCAGTGTTGAAAGGGGTGTCAAACACATACAAGGACCAGATATCATAAGGCTACTAAAGAGCCATATAGGATACGGGTGTTTTTGATGTTGTAGTTAGGGAAAAGAAGAAAGACAAAGGATGAACTCATGGCAGACACTATACAGTAAATTATGTGTACGTCTATGTTACACATGACCCAAAAATGTTCATTCATGCTATTCTACCGTTAGAGTGAACTACGTTCTGGCATGTAGATTTTTTTTCATTTGCCCAAAGGCTACTGAACGAATTGGTTTTTGGAGAGACCAATAGTCAGACAAAAAGTCAAATGTACACGTAACAGAAAGGCCAACAGAAATTAGCTTGAAAGCTGAAATTAAATACAAACAGCAGCTTGTAAAAAGAACCAACAACAAAACGATATGATACTTGAACAAAGAACTCATTAAAATAGTAAGTTTATGGTAAAATTAGTGAAACAACTTTAGGGCAATGGCAATAGTAACTTTTATGTTTCAACATTGAACTAGAAAACAGAGATCAAAATTTTCAGTAAACTAAACACTTTACATTAAATGTTGAACAGGTAATGAAAAACCACAGGGGTCTCCAGCAAAATGTAAGCTTTATACCTGAAAATCTAAGTGGTAAGTCAAACTTATTAGTAGAATAAATTCATTTAAAAAAAAAGAAGAAATCTGACCAGCCACAGCGTCTGCAGAAGGAGTCAGGACTGGTAAATCTGCTTCTGCCAGCACACCAGAATCTCCATTTGCCTTCAGGTTAACAAAATACTTCGTGTTGGGGCTCAGAGAGTGAATTGTTATGGACCTGTAGCAAAATGATGTAGATGTGAAGCATTAATTGATTGAAGTTTTGAATAAAATAGAAAACAAAGTTTTGTTCACTTCAGACGTGAGTGTGTGTTTGTGCGGTATTGGTGTAACTTCTGTGGAGTAGGATTATGAGAAAGAAGCCATGTTTTGGTCATGCAGTCTGGTTCTATAAAGAATTTAGGGTCAACAATCTTTTCTTGTTTAATGTTTGTTCAAGGAGACAATTTCATACATGCTTCCCTAAAGTTTTCAAAATGTGTCACGACATAATTAAATCAAGCTCTCATCAGTTTTTGGACATGTGGAGTTCTTGGTTCTACTATTTAAATCTGTTCATTTACATTGCTTTCAATGAAAACAATACCCATCTATCTGGAATAGACATCAAGATATTTGTACTTGAAGGAGGTCATGGGAGTCACCTGGTTTTATAGGTATAATTAGCAAGGAAAAGGCCGCTAAAGTTTGGAGACTTCCATAGTTTGAGAGTCCTGTGTAATCTGAAGATTTACCTTTTTTGTGCCTTTAACCCTATCCGTATGTCATGTTTTATTATATTATCCATACGACGTTTGGAACTCTGTGCCACCACTTTCAAAGAGGAAGTTTACTCATTAATCCGATCCGTACGCTTTGCATAGCACTCGGTCAAAAAGATTTTTTTAGAAATACTGAAAGTTTCAAAGATATCTTCGTACTAGAAGAATTCTAAAATGTGAAGAATATAACTGCCGGGGTACAAAATGAGCCCAGGGCGTACGGATAGGGTTAATCAAAGTTTTTCAGTAAAATCCACAAAAATGTGCTTTTAAATAGACATAAAAGGTGATGAGCCAAAAAACAAACATTTGTTAAAAATTGCCAAACTGGCAGAAAATGTCGCTTTCTTTGATTTCCTTACTTTGACGAGAGCCTGATTAGCCTGATCTGAGCAGATAGATAGACAAAGATGCATACCTCAACATTTACCCAAAGTCGCTGGGTAATGGAGATTAATATTAATAGATAAACCAAAGAAAAGATGAAAAGATAAGCAGACAGACAGACAGACAGACAGACAGACAGACAGACAGACAGACAGACAGACAGACAGACAGACAGACAGACAGATAGATAAATAGATAGATGGATAGATACCATGTATACTACAGACAGACAGACAGACAGACAGATAGATAAATAGATAGATAGATACCATGTATACTACAGACAGACAGACAGACAGACAGACAGACAGACAGACAGACAGACAGACAGACAGACAGACAGACAGACAGACAGATAGATAGATAGATATATACCATGTGGTCAATTGTTAAATAGATAGATAAATATGTGGTCAATAGTTGGACAGACAGACATACAGACAGACAGACAGACAGACAGACCGACAGACCAACAGACAGACAGACAGACAGACAGACAGTCAGACAGACAGACAGACAGACAGACAGACAGACAGACAGACAGACAGACAGACAGAGTTACCTCTGGTTATCTCTAAGTTCCTGCTGTAGCAGTTTTCTTCCTGTCTTTCCCTTGATAGTGATGACGAAATTCTTCACAGCCTTCAAGTCGCCACGGTCAACTGTCCATCGAATGTCCACTCTGGAAATAAAAGTGAATTTGAACCTCTTCCAAATGATATACTGTCAAACAAAAGTAAATATATACCTTGCATTCTCAACACCGTGCATGCAAGACTTAGAGTATTGAGCTGAGTTTCAGTTTCAGCAAAGACAAGCACATCAAAGCAAAAATGGTCATATAATGTAGGGGAGAAGTAAGACAGATGACAGAAACAACAGGGGGAAAGAAAAGAAGTAGGAGCTACCAGTGGATAGTTTTGAGATAAATTGTCTAAGGTAAAACAGATACACAAATGCTGTTATTCTAAGAGTAACAAATTCTCAGGGGACAGCTTTTCTGTGCTTCAAGACTCTTGGGGAGGCAGGAAGATTTTTATTTCAGGGTGGGGGTTGGTGGGGGTTAGTGGGGGGGGGGGGGTGAGGAGTGGCAGTCTGTTAAGACCTTCTTTTTACAAAAGTTAGAAATAATATAACACTAGTAGTAATAATAACAGCATTTATAAGACTCTTCCAGAGTAAATATTGAATCAACAAACCTTATTATAATTAAAGTACCAGTAGATGTCTCTGGACTAATCATTTTGCCCAGTTACTAAGGGAAGCCATAATATTATCTTGCTGAAGAAGATCAAAGGTCACAGCTTATTCTTAATGAATAATGTTTGAACAAGAGCACTGAGGCCAGACCCTTTTTTACACCACCCCACCATGAAGATCCGATTGATCGATCAAGCGGAGCTCCATTACCTGTAAGGAGTCTTGTTTGGAACTCGAAGGTTCAGCGTGTGATGATCATCTTCCTCTATAGCACCTGGTGCTGGAATAGAAATAGCGAGCAAGTTAAAATGATTTTTAAAAATAAAATTATAACTATATTGATCCATCCAAATAGAAATACATGCACATCTATTTTGACATTCCTCATTCCCTCAATCTATTTATACATAAATACTTTTGTATGTCTTTCTGTCAGTGCTCATACCCAACTATCTACCTGCCTGCTTGACTACCTGCCTGCTTGACTGCCTGCGTGCTGGTCTGTTAGTATGCCTTTTTGCCTACACGTGATTTCTCTCTAAAGGTCGATGAATGTATGACTTATATATTGGGCTTAAGGAGTTTAAACGGGAATGCAGGAGAATAGTAGAGTTAGAGCTTCACCCTCTATTGTATTGCCTTGCACCCATTTCAACAACAAAAATAACCCCCAAACTCAAAATCTTTAGCTCACTTGGTGCTGCTGTTGTTAGAATCACTGTCGTAGTTGTTGTTGTAGTGGAGGTTGTCAAATCCATTATTGTTGCCGTCGTGGACTGGCTGCTCTGCCCTGGCGAATCCGCAGACGAGACAGAGACTGGGGTGCCATACTTCTGGGTCTCAAAGATGGCATCTGCAGTCAGAATGCTGCCTACAGAGGCTGGCACGGCATCCAGGATGACTTGGTATCGTCTGTTGAGAGGAGATAAGTTTTGGTGTGAAGTGGTTGTGTTTCTTTTATCAAAGTTCTCATCTTTTGTCTTGCCTCTTCTCTCACTTTAATCGTTTTACAAAAGCCATTTCAAACTGAAAAGATTTGTTAACTCTTCCACTACCGCGAGTCATGTTTCACGGCTCGTGTTACACCCTTCGCTGGATTATGAGCCGTGTTTTAGGGCTCTCCACTTCCTGCTTCAAAACCATACCTACTTTTGTAACAATCGAAACTGAAACCTCAGGCTAAAGATTGATCGTTTTTATCAACATGCTGAGATAGATAATTATTTCCTCTTTATTTTCATAATATAATACATGTGGCTTATATTGAAAATTGAACTTAAAATCTTTAATTTGTCCGACGGTAGGTTGAATCAGAAAGTAGGTCACAGATTGGGCTCGGTCCAGATGAGGAAAACCTCCTGGTAGTGAAAGAGTTAAAAAGCTGTAAAATTATTGATTATTTTCAGCCAAAAAGACATAGGCTCCATAAGGGTAGAACCATATTAACGCCTGACACTGACAGTCAGACGAGACCCGTCGTTTTCCGTCGGGTGAGGCCGACCATATTAACACCGGAGTTTGGCGGTCAGACACCGCCGTCTTGCAAATATGGTGTGTGGTAGAAGAAGGAAATTGTTGTTGTTGTTGCTTTTGAGACGCAGACAAAAAAAGGAAAACCAAGACAAGAAGATTTTCAGTGCATCTCATCAAAAGAAAGTGTGATACACTATGTGAATTTCATAATTTGTTCCCACAGTTGTTGGAAGATAGTGAAAAATCTCAACAATACTATCGAATGAAACATAGCAGTTTCAATGAACTGACCAAGAACTGCTAGAATTCTGTGTAGTGTCTGAGGCAGGAAAGGGGACACAACTATGCAGAGATAACAGAATTAAAATCACCTCCCGACGGACCGTCTTCGATAGAACATGTTTCATCAGAGACGGTCTGACTAGGGCCGACACAGGACGTCGGGTGTCAGTACGGTAGCCGAAACCGTTTTTTGTTATATTCCATTACTAAAGAGTCGGTGCGCCTTCTTTTGTGCCCAAAGACGGTCTGGTCTGACCGTCTGTGTCGGGTGTTAATAAGGTTGTGGCCTTACATTTACAACTGACTAGGATAATTGTAACACTGAAAATTTGAGGAGGATTTCATTGCATTTAAATGTCAATGGCATGGTAATATGTGTCACAACGCAGAGGAATCAGGCGCTCTTCAATTTTTGGGCATATGGAGTTGTTTATATCATCTTAAAAGTTGTTCTTTTCACTCACTTTCAATTAAAAAAAAAATCTATTTATCCTGAACAGAAGTCAAGATATTTGCGATTGCAGGAGGTGGAGTCACCTGGTTACAGAGGTAAAATTAGTGAGAAGACGGCCTTCAAAGTTTGGTGACTTCAATACCTTAAGAGTCGTTGGAAACTGCAAACTAAAATTTTTGTGCCTTTAATTAACTTTCTTCGTAAAACCCACACATGAAAGTGTTTTTTAATGGACATACAAGGCCTTAAGCCAAAAAACAAAAATTCGAAAAAAAATTCCAAACTGGCCGAAAATGCCAATTTCTTGGATTTCATTACTTTGACGAGTGCCTGATTTCACCTTGATGCCTCACATATGGTTATAAATAGTCAAAACTAAAGCCCCC
>NW_004797521.1:839254-843265 GCF_000002075.1 Aplysia californica | reverse complement strand
CAAAGATTTTTCCTCACAATACAATTATGCAATTTATTATTGTTATTATAATCATCATTACTAATGTTTTCATCATTACTATTGTTATTTATACGATTATCATTATTATTATTACTATTGATATTATGATTAGAAAATACTAGATTAATTTTCCTTTTTACCTTCCAGGCTTCAGTCTCTGCAAGCCGACCGGAGCCCCAGATTGTATTGCTCGGTCAAAGATGGTGTTCCCACGTGATCCTGCTGTTAAGTCTTTGACTTTCAACCTGCACGAGACAGAAACAAATGTGTTACGACGTGGTGGAATGTGTGCTCATCAATTTTTTGACATAATGTTATTAATATAATCTTCAAGTTAGTTTATTTGTCTTTCTTTTAATAAAAAATAGAACCAGTTCTCATTGAATAAAAGTCGAGACATTTGCAACTGACATAGGTGGGGATCACCTGGTGACAGAAGTAAAATTAGTGAGAAAATGGCCGCCAAAATGTGGTGACTACTAAAGTTTGAGAGTCCTTGGACACTGCAAATTTGTATTTTTTTTTCGCCTTTTATCAACGTTTAACAATAGGCCTATAATCCACACAGGAATGTGCATTTCTTTGAAGTCTTTATTTTAATGAGTGCCCGATTTCATCACGCTGCTTCACAAATGGGATGAGAACAAATAAAATTTACCCAGGAGAACCCAATGGTGAAATTAGAAAGAGCTTGAAGACACAGAATAGTGACTACTATAAATTAGAAGCAATTAAAATAAATCAGCATTAAGTTTTCACTTGATATTCAAATTGTACTGTAGCCTGTGCTACAGCTTGAGCCTGCTGCAATCCATTGTGGTGTTTGAATACACCATATACATATTATTTTCTAGATTGGCTGTCTCAGATAAGATATTGGTAAATCATTTCCAGCTTTCATTTACCAGCTAATACTGAACTAAACCTGGTCAAATTATACAAAAACAGATGGACTTATCTTTTTGTCTTAACTCTCCATCTACTTGGGTTAGTTATTTCACAGACAGACGATAAAACGTAAGCACTGTTTCTTACATAACCTTACCGTGTTGACAAGGGCTTCAGAATCACATTAGACTGTTCCTTACCTGTATGACCTAAAGTAGTTAGGTCTGGGAGCCAATGCTGAGAAATCTATCTTTGCAGATTCTTCTCTGATCTCAATGACGTTTAAGTTAAGCACTGGCTGCTGATTGGCTGTGGAAAGAAAACCTTTACAATCAGGCAAGACGTCAACTAAGAGAACAATTTTCAAAGAAAAAAACCCTAATATCGCATAATTACATAATTGTTACTGCTCTGGAAGATATGGAAAGACTATTCAAGCCCTCTCTCCTCTTTTTTCTTCACCTTCAAAGCCCGAGTAAAGTTGCAATTTATAAGCCCGCACTATACAAGCCACATTTTTACAGAAAGGAGCACAGGAGAAGACTCTTACTAACAAAAAACAGGAAACAGAGAGAAAAAACCTCGACACATACGGATAATCAGACAAAACACACATACATACACACAAACAAACACACACACACAGTCACACACACACCAATTTAGGGAGGCAGATCAAAGATACTTTCTTGAAGTTTGACGTCGTGCTGTGGATTATGAACTCAAAATGTAATCAGGGATTCTTTGGTTTGACTCCAATAGAATAAAATGCACTATCAAGATATTATAATGTACTGAAAGGGGATGAGGAATAGAGCCAACGATATAAAATAAGTTTAAACCCTTTCTTTTAAAACAAATAGGGTAATTTACAGGGAGGAATTTGAATTAAAAAGTTCGTCACCCAGCAGGATTAAACCAAACAAGAGTGGAGTAGGACCATGCTGATTCTAGTAAAAAATCTTAGTCCAAAGACACATCACAGGAAATTTAAACCACCTTCCCCTACGTCATATAACAGAATAAAGTCAGCTGATCTAGTTTATGTCAACATATTATTATATTACTAAAACACAAAGCCATATTAGTTGACAGACTGTGGTCTATTTGGTTGTTTAATTTGCATTTCATGTTCAAGTAACAACACAGACAAGACTGACTGATGGTATTCCTAATGAGCCTGAGAAAAATAGTCCCCAAGAACATTTAGCCAACACGGGATGCAACTAATATTTGTGAGATGCTACCCTTGCATCACAACCTTTCTGCAGTTTGGGAATGATCTTTTCTCCTTATACCCAGTGAACTCTAGGAAAATCTCCACTCATTGCACGACTGTGAAGTATGATCTCACTTGACAGTGAAAAGAGATAAATGGACGAAAATTGCCTCATTTCATACTCCCAGCCGAGTGTCCAGTTGATTTTTTCCTAGTGTGCACAGAGCTTTACTATACTTTCAATCCATATTCCTTTCTTGTGGATCTGTTATTTGAAGAAAATGTATCCCCCCCCTCCCTCCGCCCCCTGTAACCTCAGGTAGTAGGACACTCATCAAAATGACTTTTGTGTTGGCTGTCTGTTGTTGTCAGTGTGTACATTCATTGGACTACCATTCCCTCTGCAGTAGAATGTGGAGTGATAGAAGTGGCAGCATGCCACTTGGGGGGAGGGAGG
Source organism: Aplysia californica (assembly GCF_000002075.1). Taxonomy (NCBI): domain Eukaryota; kingdom Metazoa; phylum Mollusca; class Gastropoda; order Aplysiida; family Aplysiidae; genus Aplysia; species Aplysia californica. The sequence continues at coordinate 840,680 of NW_004797521.1, read as the reverse complement.
GGGGGGCTGTGCTCATTGCCTCCAATCAGGGTGGCAAAACAATGGCCCATGATGACTTCTTTATGGGCTGGAAAGCCTCAATATTTTTGATTTTCAGTCATTGCCTGCATACAGTCTAGAAAGGAACATAAACTCTATGCGTGTGTCTATGTCAAATTTGAAGAATAAATTACAGTTCCAGAATACTGTGTTTTATTTGGTAAGAGTTTCATGGCTCTTGTAACTGCATTATGTCCTATAAATGTACAGGACACAAGTTGATTGTTTTTGTACAAGTTCAAATCATGGCTTGGACTTATTTTTTTTGTTTAATGAAAACTTTATGGTATAAATTCAAAAGAAAAAGCAGAAATCGTGTAAATACTAATGGTCTTGATAAAATTGAGCATCCTGCTGGGATCAACAATGGAGAACAAATTCTTCAAGTTAGTACATTTATTTCCTTCAGGTCTTTCCAAAGTCCAGACATTGTAGCCTACTAGGATGTGCCTGATAGTAAAAATCAGCATCACATCCTTTACAAAATGTTTTTACATCTCCCGGAAGGAGATATCTTTGCATCAGGAAGGTATGTCCAATGCACAGTCTGTTTAAAATAGCTTCATCTCTTATGGAGAAACCCAAAGGTTTTTGTTGGTCTGACTTGGGCATAATATTGTGTTTGATTTCTTTTAACACAATGAACAAACCCACACAAGGACACCACAATGACTTCATTGCTTCTTAGAAAACCTTAACCGCATGTACCAAAACCAAAACAAAAGAAAAAACTTCACCTACAAAACTTAAGACAAACAAAACAAACAGAACAGAGAGAAGAAGAAAATACTCACGGTTTGGTCCATCAGAGGCCTGTGTCATAATGTTAATAGTGGAGTTGTCAGCCACTTCATTATTGCCAATCTTCATCAGAAGGTTAAGTATATACCTGACAGCGCAAGAGAAAATCAAATGAAACAAAGCATTGTGTTAGGTAACTTGACATAAAAGATAAAGAGGATATTCACTGAAGGTTTACAATTATTCAATAGCTCTTAAGTCACATGAACCAATAGGTCACAAGATCTATTAAAAGAAACATATGTGCTATATTCCCAATTTTGTGAGTTAAAGAACTAAAATGCTTCAAGTAACAGGACAAGGATTTTATTATGATTTCTCTCTTCTCTCTCTTTCCCTCTCTCTGTCTCTTCCTCTGTGTCTCTCTGTATCTCTCTCTGTGTCTCTCTCTGTGTCTCTCAGTCTCTATCTCTGTCTCTCTCCCTCCCCCCCTCTTTTATCTATCTCACACACACTAATATATGTATATATACTGACACACCACACAAACTCAACCACAGATACACACATCCACTTTGTCTCTCTCTCTCTCTCTCTTTTCTCTCTCTCTCTCTCTTTCTCTCTCTCTCTCTCTCTCTCTCTCTCT
>NW_004797521.1:818204-836946 GCF_000002075.1 Aplysia californica | reverse complement strand
CACACACACACACACACACACACTCACACACACACACACCATATGCACTATCCAATAAGAAATGTACCATTTCAACAGCAGTGTACTACTCAGCTACTCCTCAGCCTGCTGAAAAGCTATAAAAATAATGGAGTCTTCCATCTTTGTCAAATGACCAGAATTCAGTGCATTGGTCAATTTTTGGTTACATGGAGTTTATAGTATCATCTTAAAGCATATTCATTTGTTTTGCTTTCTGTGAGAAAAAAAATCCATCTATCCTGAATAGAATTTGGGTATCTCTTATGGAAGGAGTTGAGGTCAGATGTAAAAATATTGAAAAAATGGCTGCCAAATTTTTAGTGACTTCCAAAGCGTAAGGGTCCTTGGAAATAGAAAATTTACATTTTTCAGTAAAATCCATCCATAAATATATGTGAGGCAGCGTGGTGAAATCAGGCACTCGTCAATATAACGAAATTGAAGAAACAGGCACTTTTCCGTCAGATTGGACATATTTATCGAATTTTTATTTTTTGGCTTAACCTCTTTAGTGCCAACATGAAAACACATTTCCAGGTGAATTTTACTGAAAAACGTTGATTAAAGGCCCAAAATATGTCATTTTTCAGACTTTTTATTTAACTATTGGAGCTACCAAACTTTGGCAGCCATTTTCTCGTTAATTTAACCACTGAAACCAGGCGACCTCACTTCCTTCATCGGCAAATATCTTGAGTTCTATTCAAGATAAATAGATATTTATTTCATTGGAAACAAGACAAATAAATCAGCTTTCAGATGATACCAATAACTTCACATGCCGAATAGTTAAAGAGCACCTGATTCCACCGCGTCGTGACACATATGATTTAAATGGGCACAGAAGGTATTGAGCCAAACCCCCCCCCCCCCAAATAAAAAAAAAATATTGCCAAAAGAGCGTAGAAAGGTTAGTTTCTTCAATTTCTTTATTTTGACGAGTGCCTGATTTCACCATAATACCTAACAAGTGTTGTGACCACCCTGCAAGACAAGAAAAGACATCAAATTACGTACGCCTAGATATGACAGTCAATTTCACAGTTTGCTCAGCAGTGCCGGCATTATTGACTCCCTTGCACTTGAAGGTTGTGGATGTTTCGACAGAAGGGAGGAGGAGGATGTTTTGGTAGCGCCGAGCCTGGCCAATGGGCGTCGATCCGTTGTACCATGTGACCATAGGTTCGGGCTTACCATCGAAGGCACAAGCCAATTTGAGCTGTTCACCTTGGATTATCACAACTCTGTCAGGTGGGGATGGAGCCACCGGGGTAGGTGGTGCCACCTGTTGATCTGAAACAATGAATGAAATGATAAGCTCTGCTAATGTTTATTGTTGCTGCTGCTGTTGTTGTTGTTCTTGTTGGGGTTGCAACTTACTTTTTTACACTTGTCTTCTCTATGATGCTGCAGTTTTTGTTTGTTGATATCCCTTCTTTTACTGGAGAGCTATAGTCATAAGTGATGATGATGATGATGATGATGATGATGATGATGATGATGATGATGATGATGATGATGATGATGATGATGGTGATGATGATGATGATAAAGTTACACGAGATGATGAATTTGATCGGTACATGAAAGTATTTGGTTTAAACTAACTTAGATTTGAATTTCATTCCCTACACTGATTTCCCCTCACAAACCTGTCTCCATAACCAATTAGATTTAGCCTTGCATTGGGTTGAAAGTAAAACAAAACATACACATAACACTCATAATAACCTCACCTGTGAACTGGACAAAGGTACTGGCTTCACTTGAGCCGAATTTGTTCCGGGCAACGCACGTAAAGGCAAATGGTCTGCAGATATAGAGAAGGGTCAAATTGGTATACAAGATAAGACACTTATTGATTAAAAATTCAGACGTCACGTATTCCTCTCCACAGCTATTCCAGAGAAAGTCATTTCACAGTCTTAAGTAATTCTCTAGTACCAGTAATTCACTGGCTGAGGAATATTAAACCACTTGAACCAACTTATTTTTGTGTGGTTTCTTTAAAAAAAACAACTAAAAGTGTTGAAAAATGGTGCAGACTTTCAACCTAATCAAAATAAGATGAAACAAAGATAAGCACAACAGGCAAGGCAGGTAAATAGTTTAATCAACATTTGTAGTCTTCAGTATGAACTTCTCAAGAAACCGAAAAAAGTCAAAGATCCTAAGGTAGATGGGTGTTGAATAAAAGTTCCTTCCTCTTTGACAACCTCAGAGAGTTGAAAGGGGAGTCAATACAGAAATAAATTGTTTAAATATATGTGTTGTACACCACTATCGACACAATATAGAACATTTAGTAGGCGGAGATAAACTCATACCATACCATACCGTACAACAGATGTTTTACCTCTTAAAATGGAGGTAAGACATTACTCTTACAACAAACTGGGGTACAACAAACTAGGGGTGGGGCTGGGAGTGGGGTGGGGTGGGGGGCATAAAACTTTAACAGTAAAAACTGTAGATTTGTCCTCTACTATCCAAGATTGAGTACTCTTGACATACTTACAGCACATTATGGAGCTCACCAGTTGAATCAGTTTGGAGCCAGATAAGGGAAAGGGATTTTGGTTGGAGGGAGTGCATCAATTGCACGACTATAGAGAGATTGGTGTTTTGCCCTTCACATGGTGCCCGTGGTGCGCACGCTTCATAGCAAAATTTTTATAAAGAATAAAGAGCGGCAACCATAACAGTGTAGGATCCAGGATATAATTCACACACTTTGCAGCAACGTTATCATTGAGAACATCGAATGGCAGCTATGACAGCACATGGTCTAGGATATAATTCAAGTCTATGGTAAAAGTACAAACCTGGCTACCCGCCGCTCCCGATACATCACTCTGTTTGAGGGTCTGCGCCTTGATGGGATTCGCCTGTTGTTTTTGAAAATTGTTACGATTGCTGGTGGGTCATTGCTCACTTCGCACACGATATTGACATCTTTACCTCGCTTGACGATGAGTCTTTCAGGTGGTTTGTTCACAAACACAGGGTACTTGGAAGCTGGTATAGAGGGGTCAAAGCAATAGAGTAAAAAAGAATGCCCATTGGTCAAATGCATTATCAGATCAGATTGGGAAGCATCGGATAAAAGCACTGACTATAGTGCCACCCATTATATCGATATGACTGTTTTCCTCTTCAATTTTGTCAGAAGTCCATTAAGGCCAAACCCATCAGGCTGAAGAGCTAGAACTCAGATGGCTGCTCCATTGGAAAAGTAAAGTAAAAATAAAATGAGGTCAATCCCATTCCGTACATAAATAAAAAGGTCTAATCCCACAACGTCATTTGACACCTACTAGCCTTGCGATTAGCTGTTTTAATCAAACTGGATCTGACCGTGACCTAGAAAATAAAACATGATTAATTTTGTAGGTCTGATTAAATTAATAATAATAATAATAATATATAACATTTATATAGCACATTTCCACAAAAGTAGCTCAATGCGCTTTTATTATGCACAAATGGTAACCCCCCCCCCCCCCCTCGCCAACACACACACACATAAAGGAAAGAAAGTCTGGCTGCCCTCAAATGCATAAAATCCTTTTAAATACAGATTTGACAAAACTTACAGCAATGTGTTTTGGGTATTAGTTCAAGGAATACATGTACTTCAAAACTTTTTTGGTCTAAGTTTCCCTTCACACTGAAGCTTTGTGCCTTAAATTTTATCACAATATAGGGAATTCAAAGGGAATTTGGCCGACATTTAGAGATTGGCATTTTTCATCACTGAAGTTTCAGTAAAAGGAAGGATAATGTGAACAGTTCACGTTGCCTATTAATACATAGCATTGTGATAGCTTTCAGATTTGTACAAATTACAGCACGTCCTCAAGAAATACATAGTTCATCCTGGCTTAAAAGCAAAATAAACTGGGTGTGAACTACAGGTGCATTTTATTTTACGAAATTGTAGAGGTTTCAACATCCTTTGCAAAACTGCACTGTTATTTAAGAAGTGGCAAATGTATAGTTACAATTGAAACAGTTGTTTGCTTTGATGATTCCCCCTCCCACAATATCATATTGACCTTGTAACCCACATTTTTGTAAAGTGAAAAAACAAAAATTCCATTGCCTATTGCAGTGAAGAAGTAACTCTTGAGATATAATGCTATGTAGCCGTTGAAGATTTGATTCCAATTGAAATTTGAATTTTGTCTTTCTGGGAATATTTCCTCTTAGCAGTTCGGCATTCTGAGAAGAGATCAAGTGCTCTAGCTTTTTTAAAATGTCTCCATTGTGTGAGCAAGGGGTTTAAATATTAGCTACAATAAATGACTATTTCCTTTCCTTTTTTTAATCATAAGTTTCTTTTTTTTTCAAATCAGTCCAAACCACATAGGATCAGAAGCAGATTAACAGGGATCCATTCTTGATCATAGGAGTAAAGATTCTGATAATAATTAATGATCTGATCACAACCGGCTGGGAAATATACAAGTCCACTTTCAAAGCCGTTGGTTTTAACCTGATGCAGCTTTTGGAAGTTTTAAATCTATTGTAACCCCAATATTTTTCAGATACTCTCTCCGATTTATTTCACCTCTACCTACTGTTTGGACAAGAGACAAAATGCCCCTGAATTGAAAAAAAAATTATTATGGGTCTACACATGCAGATGAGTACAACTTTCAATCATTCCTTACCCATTTTTTTTTCAAAAAACATAATGAAACAAAATACAACATCCCTTCAAACAAAACAAAACAAAACAAAATAAAACAACCCTAACAAACAATCAGACAATACCAAAACTGCTTCAGTGCAAAATCAAAATCAAAATGTAAACAAGACTGGAGGACCGCATGACTCCCCCGCCCCTCCCCCCTCCCTCAAAAAACCCTCCACAAATAAACCCACAAGCAAACGAAACAGCAATAAAAGAACAACGAAACACATAAAAATGAAGAAAAACAAAACCCTAGCAAATATCAAGTTATCCAGATTAAGAAAAGTATAAATCATGCTCCTCCCAATGGTAACACCTATACTCACCTTCAGCTGGCTTGATTTGTACTTTGATAATTTTGCTCACAGATCCCACAGAGTTTCTTGCCATACATTCTAATTCGGTGTTTGCCTCCACACCATTCAGACTGAGCTCGTTTTGTTTCAGCATGGGCTTGCCCACAGGACCACCACCCTGGAACCACTACAAGGGATGTGTCAGAAACAAGTACACGCAGGTTAGTGACTAGGTCAAGCACAGGGTGATCCAAAACCCCCTCTCCCCCCCCCCCCCCCTGAAAAAAACCTCACTCTTCAAAACTTTTTTGATATAAGTTTCCCTTCACCCTGAAGCTTTGTTCCTTTAAATTTTATCACAATATATGGAATTCAAAGGGAATTTGGCCGACATTTGTTTTAGATCATTCTACTAGAAAGTTTTGCTTGTTATGGCACATACAAAAACAACCCATTTTGGACCTTGTTCCCATTTTTTTGTATGGCACACCAGTTTACATTAGGCCTACAACCAAAAGTCACAAAAAGCAAACCATATTGCAAGATACAACAGTCTAACAAGCCAAAAGAAGTTTGCTGAATAGTTTATCTCAAGTTTCCTTTGCCTGCTAAGATAATTGTTCAGTTTAGTAAAGAGCAGAGAGTGTTTTGTATTGAACATTACCTCTCCACCCACTCACTATCCCTGACATTGCATACGTTCAAAACTAGATATTGGAAAAATACCGTAGTGCCCTATGGCACTTCTTTGTAGTCATGGGTAGAGAAGTTCTGTCATTTTGGATTTATAGAGCAGAGAATTAGAACTAAAAATTCCAGAAAATGCTGTTTATTGGGCAACCACCCACCCCCTACTGTCTCCAGAAGCCAATCCATACTGAAAGGTTACAGTGTCAGTGACTTTAACCATTTATGGATTTATGGGTCCTTGCGTTTGGCCACTATTGAATATTTCGAACAATACTTTTAAAATATCTTGAGTCCAAAGGAGAACATATAACGCACTGCTTCTAGGAATTCCAGAATGAAAATGTGAGTTCTTTAACTCTTTAAGAGAAATGAGATATCATTTAAATAGCGCTGGGGTGGAAAAATTAAATGTTTAAGAATAAAGGAAGACAAATATCACATCAATCATTCCATCATCTTGACCGCCCTTATAAGAATAAAAAAAATTAGTGCAATTTTTGTATACCTGTGTTTTTAAAGCTAATATCCATTAAAAAAAATAAGATCCTCTTTATTGATTTATGTCAAATATATTCCCATTGAATGAATTATGTCTGTTCCAAATTACAACATTCTTTGACAGTTTTTGTGCAAGATATTTAGAAAAAAAGTTGTAAAGGTTTTTTGTTTTTTTATCACCCTGTAGGTAGCATGAGGGCAGAATTACTTTTCTGTGCCAAAAGTGTGACAATAAAGTTTATTCATAGTAAACAGAATGGGTTTAATACCTACTTCAATGCTGTAAGATTATTTAAGAAAAAGTATGGCATCAGTGGTCTTGTGAATAGGTTCTTGGACTCTCAACCGTTAAGTCGTGTTTTGAATCGCATTAGGGACCCGACGTTATGTCCTTGGTAAAAGCACTTTGCACCAATTTTCCCCACCTGTATGGGTACCTGGCTATAGACAGTGATCATGTCAATTTGTCAGTCTTTTGGTGCATGTGTTCCGCGCAATTTACTGCGTTTTAACCATCGCATAATTGCACTGCCATCTTAAGATTGCGCTACCTGCCTTAATGATCAGCTCAAGGGGCACAATGGTACTACGCATGCAGAAGAGAATAAGGATGCTTTCATGCTTTTCTTGCAGTGACTTCCCTTGGATAAAAATTTCCGATTCTCGAGATAGCCAAAGAAAACATGTCAAAATGTGCAACAGCGTTGTTGTGACCGAAGCGGTTTTACCGGAATGTTGTTGTGGCAGGGAAAAGGTAATATGTTCCTTGATGTGAGTAAAAGAATAAAGATGGAAGTGTATTTAAAAAAATATCTTGCTGCACAATTATACCACCATTAAAAAGCTTAAGATTGCGCAGATCGGTAAATTGCACGGAACACATGCAATCCCCACCCTGCTCTGTATGCTTCCCAAGAAACTGAGGATGTTTCTCAGTGTTCCAAGATTTGCTAACAATACATGCAGTTGGAAAGCACATAGAGCATGCTGTAGAGCTCGGATTTGCCCTATAAAAATGAAATATTATTATTAAGGGATGTGACCAACAAAATTAAACTACAAATCCAATGTGACTTAGACAAGTAGGAGGACAGCCTTAAGAACCCCAAAAAACAAACCAAATTAAGAAAATGGGGATTCAAACATGGGTCATCCAGCCCTAGGATAACATGATACCGTCTGAGTTAATGATGCGATCGGCACGATCGATCATTCTGCTAAAAGGAATTGCTAAAGGGAATAATTATTTGTGTGCTTGAGAATCTCCCCCCCCCCCCCCCCCCCCAACCAATCCAGTTGTTATCATTCATTGTAATAAAGTGTCACATCTAAAACAAACATTGGCGATCATGGTTCTAGATCCATTTCTCTGTTCGGATGCACTCCAACCCCCCCTTCACCCCCAGCTGTATTATGCTGGTGTTTCCCTGTCATTATCTGTTCAGGTTTTCCAAATAAGTCTCCCAGGGTCTGCCCCTGCATCGTTTCATCGTTTGCTTTCAATTTTTCCAGTGAGAGCAAGATGTTCAAATCCTTTATGTCCATTCAAGTGTCCTAGAAACTGTATTTATCGCTTCCTCATTGTTCATATTAGTGAGCAACCCACTTGTGCTTTTTTCTGTACTTCCTCACTTAATTTCGTTTCCTTCTATGAAATTCTCATGAGTCACATTAGAAACTACATTTCCAGTGCTCTTATTTTATTTTCACTATCTTTGGTAAATGCCAAGCATTTATAGCCTTAAAAAAGGTCTGACCACACATAGCTTGATGTTGTTGCTGAGGTAAAAACAACATCCTCAATGATTTCAAGAGGTAAATTAATTTTGTGCTCAGAGATATTCCAAATAAAATCCAAATAATGACCACTCCTCCTTCCTACCTACCAAAAAAAAAAGAAAATGAATACCCATCGTTTACTCTGAAAAAGTTTGCATGACACTGTAAAATTGGTGCCAAATTAAAAAATAAAAACTAACTAAAATCTTTCTACTTTACCTCAATAAAGGGCATAGGATTTCCACTAGCACCGCACAAGAGCTTCAAGTTCTTGCCTCGATCAATGTCCAGTTGTTCAGGTAAAGGATAGATAAATTTAGGCAGAGCCAGGGGTTCACCTGAAGAGTGTATGACAACATATTTTTTTTTAAATCATAAAAATATTTATAGAAAAGCTTCAAAACAAGAAAATTACATTTGAGTTTAGTTCTTTTACTGTTTAGTAAGAGTTTTACACCATTTCCAACATGAATAGGTTATAGAGGTGTTATTAGAGAGTAACATACAAGGAAAAGAAGGAAGATTGTTAAGGACAAGAGATGTCTGATAGTAAAAAACGAGCAAACCACACCAGAGCAACCACTAACAAATCACATTTAATTGTTTGCAATAAAATCTTTCTTCAATTACAGTGCCTATTAGGGCTGAGCAAGTACCCGGGTATACCCGGGTAACCCGGGTATACCCGGGTAAAGAGCACAAAATTGGCTACCCGTGTATTGATGTCGGGTACCCGGGTTTTCTACTCCCCTTCGTTAAATCCTATGTAAATGTACTTAAGTTACCTTCCTTCATTCAAACCTTAATAAGTACTGAGTTCTTATCGATACTGAGCTCTCTTAGTCAATACAGTACGCGATCAATATTGGCCACTGGCAGTTCTTTTACAGAGTGAGCTTCGCAAGCGCTTCCCACAACTCGAGGACACGTATTCTGTGGCAGCATCAACTATCCTCGACCTATAGTGAAGGCGCAATGAAAAAAATACAAACTCGCCTTCTTTCAGTGATTAGAGACAAACAAGGAGACAGACTCGATCAAACATTAGGCTCATCATCGGTTCAGCTGCTGAAACAGAACATCCTGCAAAGTAATTGTGCAAGCCTTCGACATTCAAGCAGAGGAGAATAGGCAAAGGTTTCTGCCTCAAACAAGTGCCATAGTCCAACTGAATCGGTACTTTGAGATGCCCCAGGCAAGAAGGGGAGAGAACAATCCATTGACCTGGTGGAGTCAATATGAAAAAGCCTTTCCGGAACTTAACCAGGAAGCAAAAAAGCTTTTGGCTATTCCAGCAACATTTGTGACGTCAGAACGGCTGTTCTTTAAGGCTGGTGAATTGATATCATCAAAGAGGACCTACCATGGCGAAAAACGTGCAAACAAACTTTTGTTTTTAAACAAAAAATTGAAATGATTGGCCTCCTCTTTCCCAGTCCAGCACGTGTAATATGTTTTGTCTGTCTTCCTTGCCTTTTGTTTAAGTAGTCAAGTCGTTGACTTAATTGAGAGTTCTGACAGACCCATTGTCTTGTCGAATTCCTCATTTTTGTGTACGCTTTCTTTGTGGTGTCCAATTTGTGTTAATTTTGAAAATAATATTAAAGTAAAAAACAAAAAACAAAACAAAACAAAACAAAACAACAACAAAAAAGAAGAAAAATCACAGCCCCCCCTAAAAAATAAATAAAAAATAAAAAATAATTGAAATGTCGGGTACCTGGCAGTTCTCGGTTATTTTTTTCATTGCCCGGGTATCAAATTACCCGTTTAATCCCAGCCCTAGTGCCTAAGCAGCTGTTATAATTTGTAACAATGGAAGAGTTCTTAGCAGGAATAGCCCGACTATGCAACAAGCACTATTAATAGTATGGTTCACTGCAGTTAAAGTCGGGGTATCAGATTCAATAACCTGGACGTCACTTGGGGAAGCCTCGGCAGCATCAAGTATTCCACTCCCCCCAAAAAAAAGTATTTTAAAAAAGTACTTATTGATCTAATCTTCTCAATCTTTGTTGATAAAAGTTCAGAATATGAATGGTTCTTCAGAATATAAGCTTTTCTTTATACTCACTACTTACTGCCAAAGACCTGAAAGCACTCCCTCTTACAAAGCTCAGCCACATTTGACGTGTGAGAGAAATATGCGGGCGCACTAACTCTAAACTTTAATGTCAAGTTGGGGTTGCTAAATGTATCATCCTGCAGGCCTCAAATGGCCTACGAGCCTCAGCTTTTAGATCCTGGTTTAACATAACAGAAGAGTAGAATACCTAGTTAGAGGAAAATGGGTGGATAAACAAGAGGGGGAGAGGGAAAGAGCAGGAGTAACTGGTGGGGATCGATAAACAGGATTGTAAACCCTGAATGGCCCCACTGACACGGACACAAACTTGATAATCTAGGGGGCGGGCTGCTTTGAACTTGCCTATCTAAGTCAATCTGGCTGAGTAGGATACAGTTCCCAAACCCGAAGATGGAGATACTCAGCAAAACAGAATTCCCTATGCAGGAATTGAACTCAGGTCTTTTACCTGTTACGGCAGAACAAAAACCGTGGTTTACAATCTGTGTTGCCCTCTTACAATCCACTTGAATATACAAATGATATTTGACTTTTTAAAAGTGAATCTGGTAAAAATCTTTACCGAAAGGGTTCATTTACTTTGTGTTGAACATAGTTTCAGAGGATAGAAAGCGTGCTGAAGATGTGGCTTTGTTTATTTCTTCTTCTTCCTCCTTCTTCTCCTCCTCCTAGGCTCCTCCACCATCACCCCCACCTCCACCTTCTCCTACTTCTCCTCTCCTTCTCCCTCCTCCTCCTCCTCCTCCTCCTCCTCCACTTCCATATACTAATGAATCCAATCACAGCATGTTTTCCTCATTTTCTCCTCCTCCTCCTCCTTCTCCTCTTCCTAGGGTTCCTTGAACCAAAAATATATCTAATCAATGACTACACAGATTCACAGACAGATAGGAAGACAAAAATACAAATTGACACACACACACATACATACAAATCCAGTTTTTTAAAAGGTGTTGTGGAATATATGCATAGTACATATACTACGTGTGGTGCGAAGGTCTTACAATAAAGTTGATTATAAAAAAACATGATTATCGGCCCCAATTTGTTTGATCATCAAAAAGTATGTCTTTGAATTAAACAGTTATAACATTACACTATGAATTATAATAATATGTCTATTGCATGCCACAAAACATGAGAAACCAAAAGCAAAAGCTAGAAGCTTTTACAGGGAGACCTCTTTTGCTATGTTTTAAAAAACCTGTTATGCCTACAGACTTAAATCAAACTGTGTCAGTCTGGGCACAGTCATGGCCACATCTCTTTGTTTTCCAAAAACAATTTATTTCAGTGCAAAGTGTGCCCGCCAGGATTACCTAAATGAAGGGAAATCACAAGTCTCACTATAACTGAGTGTGCCCTCCATGTTTAGTCTTTTGTCCTTCATTTGACTCAAATTAAGTAAAATGGTGCCTTCCATAGGCACAGAAAGAGAGGGAACTGGGGTCAATGCTTTATTGCTTCACATGGCCAAATCCTAATACACCAACCTGGAGGGCCTGTGACCTCCACTGCTGTAGCAGTTACGATACTTCCCATTCGGTTGGTAGCTCGGCAGACCAGGTTAGTGGACTCTGTGATACTTGGGAGAGACAGTGTGTTGGACCAATCCATGGCTTTGCCAACCTGGAAGCCGTTCTTTAGCCACAGAACCGATGGCGGAGGATGGCCTTCGGCGGAACACACGAGACGGACAGAGTCTCCCTTTGCTATCTCTAATTGTTCTGGAAGGTCCTCCGTGAATACAGGTCTGGACTCTTTAGGACCTGTGCAGAGGTTTGCATATTGTCAACCTTTCCCAGTAGATATTTGACTCAAAGACATCCTCTTCTATGGTCAACCAACGCTGTAAGTGCAATAAAGACACACCCAAAATATCTCTGAAGGACTTCACGAAACCAAAAGAGATGTCCACAAGCTGCGCACATCCACTTGGATGTGTAGCTTCTGAATACTCGAAACGTGGCAAACTTTTCTCTTTGAGAGTTGGTCTAATTAGCCCTAGTAGAAGCCACAAGCCATCTTAGTCTTTAATTTTTCTATTTTACTAGAGTAATATTCTCCTCTGCAGATGCATTGGTCATCATCAGGCATTGATAGGAGAACTATTATTGAATTGTAAGCGGAACACATGGAGGACTTTGCCAGTCCTATGAAAAGTGTCGTGAAAGGTTAAAACCCTCTGGGCTCTCTATTGTCGCATAATTCAAGCTCATGAGTGAACATTTGGCTAGAGAAAATCGAGGCTCATTCAGATATGATCAACAATTCACCAGCAGAACATGTTGAGGACTTTTCTGGTCCTTTCAAGAGGTGTTGTGGAAGGTTATAACACTATGAGCAAAGTCGGTGTACTTCAATTTACAAGTGAGCTTCTCACACAAGAATGTGCTGAAGACTTTTCCAGACTTTGTATAATGAAAAGCCGTAATCCCAGAGGCTTACTTCAAACTCAGAAGTGAACATTAGGCAAGGGAAAATACTTGGTCATAAGTTCATCTTTGAGCAGGAAGTACACAGACACCGTTGGCATTGATTTCTGATAGAAGACTCACGGGACTTGTGATTTCACGCTATCATCCTGGATCAGTAAGTCCTTCCAATTAATTGTGTCCATCCCATTGTTGGGGGGGGGGGGGGGGGGGGGGGGGGGGGGGGTGGTGGTGAGGTTAGAGGCTGACATATGATGTCAACAGCAGGATTAAATCAAATGCATATCTGCACAATGTTTCAACGGCTCCTTCTCCATTCCCTACCCCCCCACTTACACACATATTTTGGAATGTCTAAAGAATTTGGTTCTTATGTAAAAGTTAAATTTATCAAGTGACAGTAGTTTTCAGATGTGTAATATTTAGCAGACATTGTACTAATATAAAGCCAGACACTGGATGATGCAGAGCAAAAGTGAATCTTTATGAATCGTTGCTTTCTTGCTTCCTTTGAATGAACAACATCCTTCTCTGTCATCTATAAGGGCATGCACATAGCCTTGTATATACTTTCAGTGGAAAAATCATACAGACCAAATTGAGTTGAGATTAAAGTGGGAATATATCTAAAAAGATTGTTCAGATGTAGCAACACTCGCAAATCTTAACACAATATGGACATATCCAGGAGGGTTGAATCCTCAGGCGTAGTCCTATTATGATGTAAAGTGACGGCCAACCTTTTCATTTATGTATATTATTTGCTTCTTTATAAAGAATCCTTCTCCATGTAATCCAGGTGCACTCGTCCGGGTGACTGATCTTTTAGAACACTTCTATTTCTGTGTATTTTTTTTCATTTTATAGTTGATAAATCTGTTTCTGAGATATGACTTTATGCCTACCTACCTACCTACCCTAAACTACCCTATCCTGCCCAATCCTACCCTACCCTACCTACCTACCTACCTACCTACCTACCTACCTATCTATCTATCTATCTACCCCTTCTCTTTCTCTCTTTTTCTTTCTATCAAGTGAAATGCACTCAGCATCACTCACCTGTTATAACAACTTCAGTAACAGCCTGGACAGTCCCTTGAGAGTTGTAGGCTTCACATCTCAGGGTGTAACTCCTGTGAAAGACGCAATGCAATCTGTCATTGTCTACACCATGGTATGTATACATCATGGATATATTATGTGTGTATGTATGTTTTCGTGTGTGTGTGAGTGTGGGTGTGTGTGTTTGTGTGTGTGTGTGTATGTGTAAGAGAGAGAGAGAGAGAGAGAGAGAGAGAGAGAGAGAGAGAGAGAGAAAGAGAGAGGGAGAGAGGCATCATGGTGAAATCAGACGCTTGTTAAAACATTGAAATTGAAGAAGCCACCCGGTTTTTGCCAGTTTAGCTATTTTGCTCAAATTTTTGTTTTTTGGCTCCAGACATTTTAAGTCCTTTTAAGAACACATTTATGTGTGGATGTTACTGAAAAACAAGTGAAGGCACAAAAAATGGAAATTTCCAGTTTCCAAGGACAGTCAAGCTTTGGAAGTCACCAAACTTTGGCGGCCATTTTCTCCACAGCCCTGAAAACTGGCAGAAATCGTGCCTCTTAGTTTCCGAGGCCAGCGACATCTGGAAGTAATTAAATAACTGTCCGAACTGCTCCGTGCCGGGTTACACGGGATCACTGGCCGCTCCGTTGCACATCAGTTACAGGCGGGCAGGTCACGGCGTAATCGACACTTTTGACACTAATTATTGGCAGTACCTTCACTCTAACCACAAATTGTTCCTTACAATAAAAAAAAGAGCAAGATTCCTCCTCTCAGTCTGCGAAAACCTGATCACAATGCGACGATATTTGCCAATGTTACATTACAGTGTGTGCAAAATGTTCTGAATTTCATTGAATTTAATATATGTGTGCTGCACTTAATTCACTTTTAATTCCCAAAGTGCCTGCTCAATCTCAACAAATTTTGGTACATGCACTGAAGACATATTTGTGCTTTACGTGTATAATTTTCATTATTGTTTGAAGAATAGTTATTGCAATATTAAGTCGCTTACATCTGATTCTCATCCAGTGCCTAGTTAATTGGCCTGTGCTATTGTGTATTCTGGATACTATGCTGTTTTAAGTTCAACACTTCTCCGTTTATTTCATAGACTGTTGTTTCTATGAAAGGCAGACATACTTGTGCTTATTGTGTATAAATGTCATCTTTGTTGATTGAACCGTGTTACCATATTAGGTAGAATCCATTTGCACGCGATTCATTTCTAACAGGTTTACTGAAATCTCCCAATGGAACACACACACGAGAGACATTCCTCCTCCCTGAACGAACTTTGTTGTGTTTGCGGGTGTAAGAACGTGACTAAAGTACAATAGAGGCTGAAAAGAAAGGCTAGGAGACATAAGTCACTGAAAAGGGATATTTTATCATCCAATCATTGTTGACAAAGCACACACTATAGGTTTGATTTTCGACTCTCTCAACCAAGCATACAGTCAAATTCATAATGACATCTCACACAGTGCACCTATTCCGAAAACCTCTATTACAGGAATTCAGACAGCAATTGACACATACATGAAGCTGTACAGAAGACATTTTCCAAATCCCCAAACAGTGCATTTTAGAACAACACAGCATTCGATCCATAACACAACACCGCTTTGGTTTGGGCCTGCTGTGAGAACAAGGAACCGAAAGCTGTCCCCAGTCTATTTTAAAAACTGAAAAGTGGGCTCAAGGCATCGTAAACAATACGGAAAAACTACAATACGTTATGAACGCACATTTGCTCCAGAGAGCACCTTCAATGCGCATTGAGGCTGCAGGCAAGGAGAAAAAACCACGGCATCGTAGATAAGCGTATAGATCTACTGCACAAAATGTGCAAAGAGATCTGTGTCATTAATATAATTAAAGATACTGTAATGTGAATTTCATCACAAGCCCAACGAATTTGGCTGTTGAACGAAAATGCAAAAATGTGGATTACTAATCTTCCAACAATTATGTAAGTAGATACCCACATTAATTGTCTTTATTCAGAGCGAGTTTTAGTGAAGTTCATCTGACACTTTGGTCTTTACATAACTTTTAATTTGGTGTATATTACCTTAATTACCACATATAAGACGGCTGTATTTGATCACATGCAGTTAAAAAACTATACTAGATATCTTCATTGCATTTTCACAAACTGTACATTAAAAGTACAAACTCAAAGATGGAACACTATGTATATATTGATAGCGCTGCTTTCATTCGTGAGCGTTGAAACAAAACTGTGTAAAATTGTCGTGGTATGTAACCCCGCACATGGAGTGAGCACAGGTAGACCGACCGGCAGCTGACCCCGGTCACGCTACCCTAGCAGCATACGGCCTGGCAAAACGAAACGACCGCTGATTCAGCACTGTCTCGTTAATTTTACCTCTGAAACCAAGCGATTCCCACCTCCTTCAAGTGCAAATATTTCTACTTCTAGTCAAAATAGATGGGCATTATTTTTATTGAAAGCAAGAAAGATGAACAAGCTTTATGATAATACCAATAACTCCACAAGCCCAAAAATTGACCAGTGCCCGATTTCATCATGTCGTGACACACACATACATATAATATAAAACAGCTCAACACCACCATGCTGTGATTTCTTCCTTCATTAAATAAGTTGCATCTCCCGTTGGTGTACACTGGTCCCCAAGAAAAGCCCCTAAAATTTTGAGGGAGCATTACTTACGAATCAACCCTTGTGTCCACAAATGTGACCTCTTGTTCACCCCTTCTGCTCACAGCTACTGACTCAGATCCTTTGATCATCCTGAGTTGTGGGGCTGGATCCCCGGCTGCCTTACACACAAATGTTTTGCTACTCCCCAGTTCTGCTTCTACGCGCTCTGGAGGTTTAGTGACAAAGTATGGAAGTCCTGATGCTGAAAAGAAGAAAACGTGGAAAAACATTTTAGAAACTGCAGACGCTTTTCTCTTGTAGTATATTATTCATTGCTTGCATCCCAGTGGCCAAATAGTGAGTAAACTTGTATATTCAAAGGTACAGTTGAAATGGACATGATTGTAAAATCGTGAAAACCATTAAACTCTGGAAACTAAAATAGAGCAAACGGACAGAGGTAAACCAACATGGTAGATAACTACTTTTGTGAAACAAATTTTAATGACTAGTTTGCTTTCACTGCAATGTGTTTCACTATTTAATTAGTCTACCGCATCAACTGTCCCTATGTTGTTACCTTAACAAAATCCCCAGTTACCTATCTTTAGTCTCAAGTATAACTTATCAACATGCCCATAGACACAAAATTTCTTGTGACATGTCACTATTGACCTTAACAAAAAGCCAAAGTTACCTACTTCTCCCTTAAACCAGTCTGAGGACCTCGATTATGTTCCATTTACATTGTACGAGTATCTCAATTAAAAAACCCCCCAAAACACTCGGAACTCTATAGTGAAATACAAAATTCGTAGTCCAACTTATCCTCAAATATCTATTTCACGGGTGAATCAGTGTCACCCATACTTTGCAAGACTATTTGTATCAGTTTGATTCAACATAATCCTACATTTCCACATCAATTGAGGTTAGAATAAAAACCTTTTCTTGATGAATACAGTCGAACATGTGTAAGACAGAATCGCACAGGAGCCAGAAAAAAATGTCATCTTAGACAGGGAAATTTATGGAGAGATATAGGGGGGTTTCAGAGGCCCAGCCTATAGGAGCGAGGGTCGTTAGTCCAGTTGGCAAGCAGTGGTCAAAACATCACACTACTCATGGGCAATCCTCTCTGATAATGGCATGCGTCAGTCCTATTTATCCATTGCCACCATAGTTTTCATTTCATAGGACCATTGTTTGACATATTAACAACAGAAACATTTGAACATCTTTGCTTCCACCCTTAGTTCCACCCATCAGCGTAATAAGCTCAGCCAATTAATGCCATCCTCCCATGAATGCAACATTGATTTGAGGAACTCTTTTCTCAGCTGACAGCTGGATCAGGATGGCAGGCATTGGTCAAACTATCTTCACGCATCTGGCCTCCGACTCCCTATGACAGTTTCCGTGCTGGAGCGTCACTTGAGCTCTTTCACATGCACTGGTGAGATTTCACACCCACAACACCCTGACCATCTGTACTACTAAGGGCTCATTGGATGGGGTAACATCTACCCCCAAATTGCATCCCTACTCCCCTTCTTCACCTGGCGGCATGACTGTCTTATGGGTTAGAGTTGTTGACTGGTTTGTTTTAAGTCAGGGCTGAGTGGGCTAAGCATATTCCATCTGAGACAAGTTCCCGTTAAGGCAGATTCAACTGTATATATAATATACTACAAATCTCCATCTCGCAGAAAATAAGAGCGTTTACAGCACTTCCCACTTTTCACAGACATTTTGCATATGCATATGGCCTTCATCACTGCTCACCAATGACACTTTTCAGAGGCAAACTTTAGCCCACACATAAATGCAATCTCCTGAAAGATGACAAGGGAAATTGTATAAAAAATTTTCTGCTTCTACTGTATAATTCTTCTGGTAAGGAGTAGCATGATGATGAGGAATAGTAGACTGGTATTGTGACAGGTCATTGGGTGTCTAATGACATAAGTTCCAACAAAAACGTAAAATATTAAATGAAGCAGTACTATCCAAACATTAGTCTGACACAGACATCTGGTAACCTAACAGAATGAATCTCTGGTGGCTTTACCTGACCATGCCAGTCTGACCTTACCCAAGTTTCTGGTGACTGTGACATTGGTTGCTTGCACAACGCTGCCTGCGCTGTTCACAGCTCGACACTGCAGCTCAGTAGACTCTCGAACGTCTTGAAGGAGGAGTTCGTTGCTCCTGTCAGCTGGCTCACCTACAGGCTGACCGTCCTTGAACCACCGAACTTCTGGGTTTGGCGTACCCATGGCATAACATTTCAGTTTGACGTCATCGCCTGGGTTGATCTCCATATTCTCAGGCTCAAAGCTTAAAAATTTTGGTGGCATTACGTCGGATGCTTTGGAAGACAATGTTTTGCTTGTTAAGTCAATGTGTGGTTCTAACAGAAAGACAGAGAGAGAGAGAGAGAGAGAGAGAGAGAGAGAGAGAGAAAGAGAGAGAGATACAGAGATTCAGAGAGAGAAAGAGACAGGAACAAAAAGACATTAAGTGAAAATAAAACGGATGAAGGA
>NW_004797521.1:807511-817612 GCF_000002075.1 Aplysia californica | reverse complement strand
AGAGAGACAGAGAGAGACAGAGAGAGACAGAGAGAGACAGAGAGAGACAGAGAGAGACAGAGAGAGAGAGAGAAAGAAGCAAAGAGAAATATAATGGAGTGGGATGAATAGAGAGAGAGAAAGATGAAGAAATGCAGAGAGAGAGAGAGGTGGGGTTGGGGTTGTTTTGAAAAGAAAGATTGACAGAGAGATAGAAGAAGGGATCAAGAGAGAGAGAGAGAGAGAGAGAGAGAGAGAGAGAGAGAGAGAGAGAGAGAGAGAGAGAAAAAAGAAAGAAAGAGGTAGAGATAGCAGCCTCATCTCCCTGCCTCCCCCACCACAACCAACACAACCGCTACCACCACCATTAACAAACAACAACAGTCTAACCTGGAGTGGTGAGTTCAATATCTGAAGCAGCAATAGAGAAGTGAACAGGTTCGCTTGCAATGCCCTTGCCATCCAAATCGAAGGGTTCCACTAGCACCTGATACTTCTGCCCTTCATACAGATCTTGGACCAGGGCCTCATTTTCTTTAAACACCACTTGTTGTTTGTACGGCCTGTTTTAGAGTCGATAAAAATGGAAAAAAAACTAAGAAAAAATTCCTCTTCTAAAAAGAAAATACAATTTCGAAAAAGGCAAGAATAATTTTTTTGGCACCTGAACCGTTTTTAGAAGTGGGTGGAAAGTGGCTTTAAAAGTCGATCTGAGATGCTGTCTGCTTTTTCTTTTTTTGTTGTAATTTTAAAAATTTCTATTATATTAAAATCTTAAGACATCTATATATAGCGCCTGGAGAAAGAGATTTTAAACAGCTCAATAGGGCAGCTTTTGTAAAGAAAAATTGTAGTGTAGATATTGTGCCACCATGAGAACAAATGCTCCATGTTTAGACAATTGAAAGACAGATAAAGTGAAAGACAGATAAAGTGAAAGACAGATAAAGTGAAAGACAGATAAAGTGAAAGACAGACACTCTGGTCAAAAGGCAAACAGACTAAAAAAAACCAAAAGCAGCAAATGAAAACAAATAAATACACAGACTGGCAAACGTACATTCAGACAAACACATTGACAGACACATGAACTTACAGATAGACAGGCAGACAGACATATGAACGGATAGTTGGACTGATGAACACACAGACGAATAGATAGATATATAGATAGATAGATAGATAGATAGATAGACAGATAGATAAATATATAGATAGTAGACAGACAGACAGACAGACAGACAGACAGACAGACAGACAGACAGACAGACAAAACAGCAAGTTCGACATTCAAACATTTTCACCAAGACTATAACGAAGAACACGTACATGATTTTCCCAGATGGTAATTCTCTCATGACCTTGATAATGAACCCACTGGCCTTGACCCTTGACTCGTGTTCCCATGTGACGAGCACACTGTTGTCAGTGTTGGCTGTGACAGTCACGTTCTCTGGGGCTTCCAGAACTGGGAAGGGAAAAATAATTCTACCAGCTCTGAGTCTCAGCCTCTATTGACATGAAGAAAATTTATCGTGACACAAGTAACAGTAAAAGCCCATTTTGTTCCAAAATTAAAAAATTTTAATTAGTTATTATCTTTGATACCCTGACACATGTTCATGGAAGGCTACAACTCTTGGTTTGAGCAACAATGTGTCTCTTCCATTTTGGATTTACACTTGAGTTAAATTCATGTATGAAAACAGATCTGATTGTTCAAAAAACAAAGCAACTCACAAAATTAAGTATGGAGAAAATAATAATAAAAAGACACTGTTTATCTGTATTGAGGAGTTGAAGTTTTATTTTTTAAAGTGATTTAGAGACTGGATCTCACATCAGTCTAGTAATGATTTAAAGCAACACACTTGCAAACTCGGGGTCATAGGTTCGAATCCTGTCAGGGGCCCGATGTTGTGTTATTGGAAAATCCACTTTACATAAATTTTCCTCATTTCACGAAGAGGGAAATGGAGACAGCAAAAGATCTTGTCAGTTTGTTCGAGTTTGGGTGCTTAATTAGCTGTTTGCACAGTATCATTCTTGAGAAGCCAAAAATGTTTCTAAGTGTTCTAGGGTCATATAGAGTAATAATATAGCGTAAAAGGCAGAGAGCTTGCCGTAGAGAAGGGATATGCGCTATCCAAATATTATTTATTTCCATTATTAAGGAAAAAAAGAGCGAGGCTCATTCTGAATGAATAATAAACAGTAACATTCCCGTCACAACTATCAAAATCAAGGCAACAGTAAATTACAGATACAGATATTGTAGCCTACTGTGTTTAAAGATGAGATGAAATCCACTATAACAAATGTAACAACAACGGGACCTTACATATACAACAGAAACAACAGCAGACTCATTGCTGTGCCTTGACTAACACCACCACCACCACCACCACCACCACCACCCCTATAACAGCAACAACTACTGTAGCTACACCAGTAACATGAAAACGCCTACCACTTTGCTTCAAAGGAAAAAAAACAACAACAATCCCCCCCCCCCTTCCCACAAGTTAAATTTACCTGAAGGAGGTGTAAAAACATGCGTAACTGTCTGCCTGGACCTCTTGTTTACCCGCACTTTGGCCATGAAGAAGTAGCGAGTCCTTGGTTGCAGGTTATCTACTATAATATAGTTCATTTTAGGGTCAAATTTTTTTATTTTTTCCACTCGCTTCCACTCAATGGCACTCTCATCAGTGTACAAAACGCGCAGTTTGTCCACCTTTGATGGACCCACAGTTTGCAGAGTGATCAAGACACTCTCTGGACCAAGTGCCACAGCACTGATACTCAGTTCTGGTGCTGTGAGAAAGAGGGAGAAAAGGGGTATTTGGAAAGGGGAGGGGAGGGGGGGGGGAGCGAGGGCTGATAAAAGAGAAGAAAAACTAAAGCAGAACTATAACATTATTTTGTGCATTTTCACACATTTAAATTTTGTGCAACATTTAAGGTAACACAAGGCAAGCATCCAGACTCAAAATTCTTGAAAGTTGCCTCATTTTGACCATGTCTTCAGTGTGTTTCTGAAGACAAAGTCATGGCATGAAGTGGGTTTCTGTCAGGAAACACTGGTTGGATGTGCTACGACTCAATAAAATGAATGAATTGTTTCACTCCTTCATTGACACTTTTTTTAAAAAGGAAGTCTTGGATGACAGTTGACACATTCACAAATACACCAAATATAATACACAGAAGCATTTATTTGATGGAAAAATATAATTAAAAACATATAACTTTTCCACATCATCATCATCAAGTGCCAGATTTGCAACATACATCAGTGATCATGGTTTCCCATTCATGCCTTTGCTGGAATACCTTAGAAAAAGCCACATATCCTGATCTTTCTTTGTTACCTGTCTGTTCAGTCTCTCCAAGTAGGTTGCTTTAGGTCTACCCCTGGCAAAGGTCTTCAGCTTCATGAAATAGTTCATCAAAACAGAGAGCGGGAAAGATGGATGCCTATTGTGGCAAGGAGTGAAACACCAACGGTTGAAAATGGTCATAGTGACAGGTGGCAGGGGACAGGCCCTGATGCTCAGCTCTAAAGCTCTGGCAGTCTCTGTTCTCTAGGCATTTCAACGTTACAAGGCTTAGGTTCTGACCAAATGTGTGGAGGCGGCATGACAGTTAAAACTCTAAAAATTGCATTTTAAAAGTCAGAGAACTCTTCTCACCAAAATACTAAATATAGTTCATCCTATGAGTTCTCCCCCTTGTTTTCTTAAGTTTACTCCATGGCATTTGAAAAAAGAAAAAAAATACATCACAACCCTGTTTATGGGAAACATTTGAACTTATACATTTATAAATAGTAATTGCTAGCAAAATATTAATAATAAATCCTAAAAACTCTATTTGCAGACGACCAATGTCTTATTCATCCAAAAAAACAAAGCCTCGAAAACCACATTACCATACTGAACAAAAGTTGTGAGAAATTTGACTTGAAAATAAGCAGAACCATAGACCCATAACTAGGTGAAGGAGTTAAAATATCCTGGCATCATTTTTTCGGAAAACGGGTCCATAGACAGAGAAATAGAAATGCCAACTCAAAAAAGCCAACATTGTCACCTACCATCTTGCACCCCTTTAATCTCATCTAGACATCTCCATGGTCACAAAGAGATAGCTTATCACTTCAATATTTATACCAACATTAAGCTATCAGTGCCAGACCTGGACAACAAGTAAAGCCCATGAAAGCAAAATTACTGCATGCGAGATGAAATGTTTCCACAAAACCCTTAACATCACAAGAGAGACAGGCAGAGAAATAAAAAAGAAAGAGCAGCTATCGGTACTGAGTCCTGTCTCCATTTCATAGAAAAAGAGAGAAAAAAATGATTTTGGCCACCTGTTACGAATGTCACCTAGCTAGCGAGTCTCGAGAGCCTATAACACCAAGCACTCAGGCTTTAAAAGAAGTGGAAGGCCATGCAAAAGGTGGATTGAGGGAGTCACAGAAACCCTGAGAAATTATAATATTCCCATTGAAAGAGCTGCGGAGCTGGCCTACCACAGAAAACTGCATCTTCCCTAAACGCTTAACAGCAACAGAGGATGAAAAAGTAAGAGTAAGTTACTATTCATATTTATTCATTCACAATCAAATATAATTGGCATAATGAAAGTAGAAAATAGTTTGCGACAATTAGTTTTTAGAGCTGACAGTCATATATTTTCTATTCAGAATAGAGAGTGACCAGACTTGACTAATAAGAAAGTTTACTTGTAACCCATTATCTTGGATTGGACATAGTCATCAGTTGCACAAACATGTTCTCAGTTCACAAGATTTATTTGTGAACTTGTGAAGAGGTTAAGATACCCCCCCCCCCCCCCCCCACACACACACACGCTCACAATGTATCTCTCTCTATCACTCACTCTCTCTCTGTGATTTTCTCATCCCCTCTCATACTCCCCCCCCCCCAATTCTCCCTCTGTCTCTCTTCGTCTCCCTTTCCCCCCAAATTAAACCCCGGCCCGGGCCCCCCGGGGGCCCCCCCCCAACCCCCCTTTCCCCATTTCGTGAACTCACAAAACCCATCATGTCTGTACTCCACAGTTGGACTCCTGCGTCCTGTGTAGCCTCTGTCCCCGCCTGTGAAGGCTGCCACCGCAATGTTATACTTGATCTTCTTGGGAAGACCATCCAGAACGCCCTGCCACTTCCCGTCTGGACCAGGGGCAGTCACTGTCACCTCACCCATAGGGTTTTGACGCTTGCTGCGACCCTGAATTATAGAAAAAGGCGTACGTGAGAGAGTCGGAGTTTATTGGTTAAAAAATATATTATATGGAATGAGGCCAAGATTGAAAGACAGAAAGTGAGAGAGAAAGAGAGAGAAAGAGAGAGAGAGAGAAAGAGAGAGAGAGAGAAAGAGAGAGAGAGAGAGAGAGAGAGAGAGAGAGAGAGAGAGAGAGAGAGAGAGTATGCAGGAAGCTGACCCAATCCAAAAAGGAGACAATTTCCCATCCATGAAACACAAAAAAGATAAGAACTGATATCATGTGCTTTTGATGTTGGAAGTTGTTAGGGGACTGTACAGTCCACTAGTGCTACCAACTGGGGGCCCGTACAGTCCCCTAGCGCACTGCTTACTCCGGGAATGTGCAGTCCCTTAGCACTGAAGGAAATTGTTAGGGGACTAAAGTTTTATGACAAAACGCTCTAAACTGGAAAAAGCTGATTCCGAGATGTTGACATTTTTAGATTTTAGCCTATAAAAATGTTATTTCTCAATCTTTTTCAATACTATTTAAAAAAATTAGAAGAATACTTTTCAATTTGAAGAATCCAGGATTCTACTTTAAGTAGTACCCTTGAATACATTTACTGATACTGATACACATCATGTGCTTAGGTCAAAATTATCAATTTTCAAATCTTCAGTGTTCAGTTTTAAACACATTATACTGGGTAGACTAATATTACTGTCCGGTCAAAAAAGAGCAAGCCATCTCATATTATAATTCTCTGATCGGCAGCAACAACAACAAGACCACCTATATCAGCCTATCACAGACTTGCCAACCCTGACAGCAACCTGTACTAATTTTCTCATATTTTTACCCCAAATCCAAACTATTTTTTCATATTTCCAGAAAAAAAATCATATTCAAAGTTTTGATTAAAAAGGTGTCGGAGCTTTGAAAAGAGCTGCTGCTGCTGCACACTGAAGTCGTAGCATAGACCCAGATAGACATAGACATGACAGTACAGCGGCAGAAAATAAAGAGAAAATTGTGACTCATCTGGGGTTTGAACCCACGCCATGCAGTACAGCACCAAGGAAGGAAAGACAGAACGTTCTACCAATCATCCACCTAGTCCCCGGTATTTTTTCTTTATTTTTTGCCTCTGTACTGTCTCGTCTATGTCTATTTGAGTCTATGCTACGAAATGTTGATGACAGCTTGTTGACCTTGACCCAAAGGTCAAAGGTTGTGCGGAACACCAGGGCACTGCACAGTCCCCAAGTAAGCAGCGCTAGGGGACTGTAAAGGCCCTGAGTGGGTAGCGCTAGAGGACTGTACAGTCCCTTAACAATTTCCTTTGATGTTTAAAGTACCACTTAAATTCACAACCCTGGAAATACAATGCACGATTACTTATTTTTCTTATTAGACGCAACCGCTTCTCAAGGGGTGAAATGTTGTTCTTTACCTTGTAAAAGATCTTGTATCCATCGATTCCTCTGGGGTCAACGTTTGCAGGAGGTTCCCAAGTGACTATGATTGTGGAGTTCTTCCATGGCTTGCAGACAACTTTGGACGGTGGTGAATCTGAGGAGGCCAATGGCAAAACAGTATTAACTTTAGTTTTCCTTCTTTAAATTTAGTTTTTAACAATGGCATAACACACATTTTTACCAGTTTTTCTGTAGAAGGGCATCAAGTATCCCATAGACACCGGAATTGTTGAAGTCAAATGGCGCACATAATGGCAAACCATAATACAGGGTGATCCAAAAAAACTGTACAACTTTTTTCCTTAATATTTTCCTCCAATGAAGTTTTGCATCTCAAATTTGTATACAGCATTTGGAAGTCTAAATGAATTTGTCTGATATTCATTTTAGATAGATTCACAGAATAGTTTTGCTCTACATAGTGCGTAAAAAAGCAACCAATTTTCAGCTATGTCCCCATTTTCGTAGCATGACGCACTAGTTTGCATTAGGCCTACCACTAAAAATCCCAACGATTGCGCCATGTTGCAAATTACAGTTGTTGAACAGGCCAACAGAAGTTTGCAGATAGTTTTTCTCAAGTTTCCTTTGCCTGCTGAGATCATCCTTAAGATTAATAAAGAGCAGAGAGCTTTTTGTACTGAATATTTTTTCACCACCAATTCTTTTTGTAAGCTTCGCACAAGGTACGGAAATAATGTTAAAGTGCGCTGAAGGCCTTCTTTGATGTCAAGGATGGAAATGGTCCATCAGTGTCCATCAGTTAAGACCTGTAGAGAATCAGAACTAAAAATTCCCAGACAAAATGACCACTTCAGGTCAAACATACACTGTTTGCACCCCTTTAAATGTCACCAGGGTGCAGAATTCAGTAAATGATCCACATGAGACGTCTGTTGACCATGTCTGCAGCAATGACTTTCTTACACCTCAACGGTCCATTTTCTCAAGGCAGATCTTCCACTACAACTGTGCCATTTTCCAGTTCACGAAGCTATCAAAGAATAGTGCAATGTGTTCACGATTCCTCGATCGTCTTGAAAAGCATGAACATTTCCTCTATGACATTTGGTTCCTTGGCAAAGCATATATTCACCTTTCAGGTTATATCAACACAAAAATGTTGTCTATTTGGTCAACTCCCCCCCCCTCCCATTTTCTCTAGAAACAGTTCAACACTGTAAGATGTACAGTGTGCGTGGCTTTGAGTACTCATGGTTTAGTGGATCCTTGTGTTTGGCCACCACTGAACATTACGAACGACGCATTAAAATGTGTCGAGCCCAAAGGAGGACGGACGAATAGACAACTGGTTCTCGGAATTCTGGAATTTAAAAAAATTCTTTTAACTCTGAAGAGAGAAAAAGAAATATTGCTTAAAGGTTACAGGAATAGAAAGATTAGATTTTAAAAATAAAAGGAAAGGAAAAAAACCCCAAACCAATCATTTCATGACTTTCCTTACAAGATCTTTTAAATTGGCGCATTTTGAATTTATTGGTGGTTTTTATAAAAGCAATTTCCGTTTTCGAAAATAAGTTTCTTCTTTGTGAATTTTATGTCAAACAAATTCCTTTCTTTTGAATGAATTATATATGTTCCAAATTACAACTTTCTAGTACAAATTTTGTGCAATATATTTAGAAAAAAAGTTGTACAGTTTTTTTTCGATGTTCCTGTATTTCCTTTCTTATCCAGCAGCAAAGACATACAAAGACGAAAATTTCAGTTCGAAACATAGTGCACTTAAAGAGTTTTTACAAAAATATTCTTTCTTCTGACAAGTGACACTGTAACGATACATACCAAAGTTTGGTGTGTCAATTCGTATTTTGGCCGATCTTGGGCCCTCTCCTCTGTCATCCATATCCGCTGCTCCTTGTGGATAAAGCGCAACCACCTGTCAAAATTATGGGACTTTGCATTAAATACTCGACTAGGGAACACCAAAAGTAAAGATGATTCAAGAGGATGTATCAGATATCATTATAAAACAGTTGCCGTCACAGCTGTCCTTATAAATAACCCTGATAACACAGCAAAGAGAAATAGACAAACTGCACTCACACTTCCCACCAGCATGATGCTGAAAACACTCGTCATAACAAAAGTATATGGGACAGAATTTCGTCTTGGGTACATATTCCTACTTGTGCTAAACAGATAGTACTCTCTTTACAGCATAATAGCCAAGTGTCCAAGAGGCTTTGTAGCAGCTGTTATCAGACAGCAACAATAAAAGCTCAAGAGCACCTAGTCAGGGATTTGAACCAGGGTCATCTTCATCGTAGGTCAGTGTGATGCCAGCTCAGTTTATGGTGCACTAACATTAATATATCAAAAGTATCAAGTTTCTGAGAAGAGTCAAAATCTGAACCATTTGATGACTTTGCAGGGATCTTGTCTTATATTGCTGACCATGTAGACGTCAAAATTGGCTGTTCGTCACTTTTTCAATTTAACTTGTTCCTTTAGTATGCTCAGGGGCCTATAATTGAGAAGTGTCAATAGGCTTATTTGTTCATTTTGAACTAATTGCGGTACATCTGACAAAAATCTGTTCCCTTTCAGCTTTTGAGGCACAAAAAACCCTCCCATTTCAGAGACCATGTTCTGTTGAAAACTGGTGGTGGCCACATTGGATGCCATTCTTGCATCACATAATGGTTTCCCCTCAGAAATGGGAATGCTTTGCTCTGCCAGCCATGGTAAAAAGATACATCTGAAAAGTATAATACATTACGAGTTATGTGTAACCTGAAAGAGAAAAGAAATTCATTTTTCAAAATCAGATATTTTGTTGACCTGGATCTCATATGTGGCACCAGGTGCGATATCCTCCAGCAAAAAGTTCTCCTCTCCGCTGCTGCTCACTGAGTCCACGTTAAAGGTAACCTCTCGTGCTGACCCTGTGACCTCTGTGACATAGATCTTGTAACCTTTGACCAGCTCAGGGCTCTTGCTTGGCTCTTTCCAGCGGACCATGATCTCGTCTGGGGCTGTCACCTCCGCAGTCACTTCTTCCGGGATGGACACTTGGTCTGTGGATGGGTGAAAGGAAAACTGTCATGTTCATCATCATTATCATCATCATCAGCAGCAGCAAATTTATCATTATCATTATCATCATCATCATTGTTATTGTACGGTAGAAGAAAAAAATATGGCAACTTTGATTGGAGAATTCTATTGCATTACTGAAAAATAAAGTTTAACACTTCACACCATCTGAGCTTCATCAGGAACTTTATAAGAAAATATATCTATGTGTACCACTAGTCTACTACTACTACCACTACTACAACAACAACATCAAGGAAACAATAACAACAACAACAACAAGAACAACAACAACTACTACTACTACTACTTCTACTACTACTACTACTACTACTACTACTAC
>NW_004797521.1:805341-807138 GCF_000002075.1 Aplysia californica | reverse complement strand
CTGTCTGTCTGTCCGTCTGTCCGTCCGTCCGTCCGTCCGTCAGTCCGTCAGTCCGTCCGTCCGTCCGTACGTCCGTTCCTCTATCTGAATCTCTATCTCTCCGCCCTTTCTCACTTTCAATATTTTACCAATAACGATGAGTTCCACCACGCTGTTTCCAATAGCGTTGACGCAGAGGAAAGCCCCGGCATCAGACGCCTGGACATTGTTGATGACCTTCATTAAAAGGTTAGGGTCTTCGGGGTCACGGAAATTGGAGCTGCGGGAGCGAAGCGAGTCGTCCTCGTGGTCAGCAACCCAATGCTACAGGAAGGAAGAAAAACAGAGATTTTCTCTTTTGAAACATAATCAGATGCTAATGATTAACAAGGAGTACAATAAGCTGTCAGCTGGGATCAAAGACGTAGAAGAAGAAAGGCAAACATTAAAAAATATCCCGGTCAGAAATACTGAAAAACAGTTGTGGCACCAAACGAATAGGCAGAAACAAAGGCAAAATAACATGTTGGTTGAGAGATGAAACCAAAAAAGCAATTAGAATTATAGATAGAAATCTGAGCGAAGCTCAGTTTGGATCCTGAAAGGGAAGAAGATGTACGGATGCTGTATTTGCATTACCACAGCTAGGCGAAAAAAGCCATCGAACACAACAAAGAATCCAACATCGTCTTTATAGACCAGGAGAAGGCATTTGACAGAGTAAACCATGCAAAACTCTGGAAGACACTCGAAATATATGGCGTCAGAGGACAACTGTTAGATAATGTCATAACTCTATATACCAACAGAAGAAGCTCAGTAAGAACGAAGGAAGGATTATACAGACTGGTTCGATGTAAGATCTGGAGTACGATATGGATGTGCTATCTCCCCTCCTGTTTAAAATATACATGTATATAGACACAATAACGCAAGACGCAAACCAAAGCCCAGAAAGCCTGAATGAACTTGTTTTCGCAGACATCCAATGTCTCATTCATCCAAACCAACAAAAGCTCCAAAATCACACTACCAAACTGAACAACAGTCGAGAGAAATTTAACATGAAAATACGAACATAAAAAACTAAAGTTATGAAAGTGAACCGAAACCATTGTCCCCTGAACATTCATATCAAAAGTAAACAACTGAAACAGGTGAAGGAGTTTAAGTATCCTGGCAGTACTCTTTCTGAAACCGGGCCCACAGACAGAGAAATATAAATGCAAACTCAAAAAGCCAACGTTGTCAGCTACCAGCTCGCAATCCCCCCCCCTCATTCAGACATCTCAATGGACACTAAGAGACAGTTTATCACTTCACTACTAATACGCCCAAATTATGCTGTCAGTGCCAGATCTGGACATTAAGTAAAACCCATGAAAGTAAAATCACTGCACGCGAAATGAAATGTTTCCGCAAAACCATTTACATCACAAGACGAGAGAGGCAGAGAAATGAAGAAGTAAGAGCAGCTATTGGCACTGAGTCCAACCTGAATTTCATAGAAAGACAGAATAAAATGGTTCTGGCTACCTGTTACGGACGTCACCTAGCCAGGCAGCCTCGAGAGCCTATAACACCTAGGGGTATCCAGGAAACCCAGAAAAATTACAATATCCCAACTGAAAAAGCTGCGGAGCTAAATCTCCCCTCTACACTAAACGGCAACAGAGGATGAAAAAGCAAAAGAAAAGTAAGTATGAAATGCTAATGTAAGCCTTAAAGTTAACAAACCTAAGCTATAATAATAAATTATGCACAAGACCGCACACACGTGTGCACACACACACACACACACACACACACACACACACA
>NW_004797521.1:801415-805241 GCF_000002075.1 Aplysia californica | reverse complement strand
ACACACACACACACACACACACACACACACACACACACACACACACACACAAACACACACACACACAAACAGATACACACATGCACCTTTCCTGTCCATAAAAAATCGAATAAATGTTTTCAACATTTTCAGAAGTCTTATCAAGTTTCTGTTATCTTTAATGAAGTATTTTAAAAACTTTACCATAAAATGCAATAATATCACGTTTACAATCAGATACAAGGAATTCATTCCTGTATTTCATTAATATCTGTCTGCAAAGACCACAATCAATTGAAAATCAGCACAAGCAAAACCGTGTGATGAAAATCAGTAAAAACACCAGCCCACCAAATACCAGAGTCGACAACGCAAAGCGCAAGCAAATAAAAAGAGTTCAAATACCTGTGTGTTCACCAAGACGGAGATATGCGGAGAGAAAGTAACCAAATTCTTTAAAAAGGCCAATGCTGTGACATACCAACTGGCACCATAACTTTCACATCCCAACATCACAATTGAAACAAAATGCCAACTGGTTAACAGCATCTTCTCATACAAACACTCAGCTATCTACCCAAAACATGGACAATAACAAGAGTCATCAAAGTGAATTAAAACCATGTGAAACGAGATGTCTATGAAAAACTTTAAACATCACAGGAAGAGACTGGGTGAGAAACGAGATTGTCAGAGAACATGTTTGCTCGATTTCCTGCTTATAGTAATAAACAACGAATAAAATGGTTTCGACATCTGCCAAGACAACAACCAGACAGTATAGCAGCGTGAGCATACAACCTGAGTAATAATAAATAATAATAATAAATAGCATTTGTATAGCGCATATCCCCGCTCAACAGCAGGCTCTATGCCTACTGAGGAAGAGGTAGGCCCCAAGAAAAGATGGAAATAAGGGGTCAGAGAAACATAAAAAACCCCCAACAATAATATAACTATGCAACAGGCGATACAACAAACACGAGAAAGACGTATGCTTATCCCCTCGACACCGGTAGGTAGCAGGAAAAAGTGTAAGTAAAGTATCTAATTATACTATGTTATTGCCAGGTTCAAGTAAATAAACGAGTCCACAGACGTTCATAAAAGCGACAAACGCAACATTATTCATTACTCACAATACCTCAAGCCGACTGATTAGCTCTGGATGTCATTGTGTCATCAGAACGTCGATGGCCTAGTGGTTAAAGGCTCTCGGACTCGCAACCGTAAGGTCGTGGGTTCGAATCCCGTCAGGGGCCCGACGTTGTCACCTTGGGAAAGGCACTTTGCACACATTTTCCTCACTTCACCCAGGTGGAAATGGGTACCCGGCTATAGACAGTGAACGATCTTGTCAGTTTGATAGTGTTTGAATGCGTGAAATCTGCAGCTTGCACTGTATGCTTCCGCGGAAGCCGAGAATGTTTCCGAGTGTTCTCAGAGGGTCTGCTGGGGGTAATAATGGCTGTAAAGCGCATAGAGCATGCTCTTGAGCATGGATATGCGCTATATAAATGCAATTATTATTATTTTCTTATCTCGTGGTCTTAAATCATCTCAGCTTCAATACGCCAGAACAAACGTTTTGCTTCGTTAGATAAGATAAGATAAGATAAGAAAAGATACATCTTTATTGCCCAGATCCTGGCACATTGGTTTGGTGTTTCACCACGTACAAACACGTACACACATACACACACACACACACACACACACACACACACACACACACACACACACACACACACACACACACACACACACAAACACACACACACACACACACACACAAACACACTCACAAACATGAACCATTTTATTGTCTAAAATTTTCTCTTTTCACATCCTATCCTGCTCTCTATCAATGTTGTGTTGTCTGGTTTCGTCTCCACTTTCTGCCTCACCCCCTTACCTCTTTTGCCCCCTCCTCTAGGTTCCTGAATGTTTCTACTGCCTTTCTACTGCTACTCCTTAGCTCCTTCTTACTACTATCTTTCAGCCACACCCCTGATCTTCTGGCAGGAAAGATCTACACCTAGCGAAAAATATCGGAGGTCCAGTGTGCAAGTTGTGCACGTTAAAGATCCCTTGGTGGTCATAAATCGACAGGAGGAGGCTTTGGCCGCCACCTGGGAAAACTTCAAAATTTCCTACCAACTGAAAATGTTTAATGTGTCCCGCTCGCTCATATGACCGTATGCAGTTGCGAGCGCCACAAAACACTGACCCCCCAAAAACACATAACCCCCCCAAAAACCCCCCAACAACAACAAAACAAAACAAACAACAAAAACAACCAAACAAACACACACACACATACACACGTACATGTGCACACCCATATATCCTACACACACACACTATCTTCTTTCACACATAATCTCTTTCACACACAGCTGTACACATAACCATGATAATAATAATAATATTTAAAAAATAACAATAGTATGCTTGCACTCACAAACAGGGTCACAGTTACAAGCGCAATATAAATGAACATTAACAATTATAAACAATAGTTTTAAGACAGATACGTACTCAGTATTCTGATTGTAACAAGGGGGTATTCTGGTTAGCCCCTTATTAGGATCAGGGACGGCTATCAATAGATCGCTGGATCACACACTTCTCATAGTGGGTGGTTGGCGGGTGCTCTGGCGTGGTTTGCTTCTCCTTTCCTGTCAAACATCCATCGTCCTTATCTCCCCTTCTTCTTTTTTATGTTTGTTACTCTCTTGTAACAGCTCTAATCTTCTGGCGCTCATATGACCTTATGCAGTTGCGAGCGCCGTAAAACTTCTACTAAAACTAATCTAAACACTTTTCATAGATATGGAGTTCAACTCATTCGCCTCAACTTTCCTTGCGTCAGGGGGATATAATCTTATCTTTACTTGTACAGTATTGCAATTGTGTCTTCTGCCTGGTTCCCTTTCGTGCCCGAATGTTGACCGAACAGGTAAACCTTAAGGAGTTGTTTATTTCTATTTCATTTCATGTAAATGTACCGTGTTTGTTGATAAAATTATCGCATTATTAAAATTTGTTTCGTGCTTGGCTAAAGAAAAAGAGAGAGAGAGAGAGAGAGAGAGAGAGAAGGAGGGAAAGAATGAGACAACGGAGACAACAGAAGAAAAAATAAGTCTCAGGAGTGATGTGTACGATAAAATTATGTATTGGTTATGTTGAACACACAAACAAAAAGAAAATAGAATTCCCCTCCCCTCCTCTCCCCAAAAAACACTCTCCTTTTTTCTTTCGCTGCACTCCCTCCTCACTTCTCTGCCATTCCTTATGCTCTCACACTTACTCCCTTCCCTCCTCTATCTTCTATCCTTCCCCTTTTTCTTCCCTATCCCATCCTCACGACTTCCTTCCCTTCCATTTCTCATCTACAACCACCCCACCCCCCAAACACACACACCCATAGCGTGCCTCTCCTTACATTGACGTTTGCAGCAAACAATAGATCAGTTCAAAAACTATTCTATCTGATATTATACACACTTGTCTCAATTACACTCCAAAGCACTTATTCACATAGACTACACACCCTATGGGTGTTTATTTACATATATTTATTGATTGGTATAATGATTTATTTATTAATTGACTTATTGATTTATTTCCTTCCTTATTTATTTCCTTATTTATTTCCTTTTTATTTATATCATTCCTTCCTTCCTTCCTTCATTTGTTCATTCATTCATCCTTACCTTCCTTCCTTCCTTCCTTCCCTCCTTCTTTCCCTCCTTCCTTCTTTTTCGTTCATTCTTTCTCTTTTTCCCCCTTTATTTATTCATGTATTCATTTATTTATTTAGGTGAAGACCTGGTGGAAAAAA
>NW_004797521.1:798721-801315 GCF_000002075.1 Aplysia californica | reverse complement strand
TCCCCCCCCCCCTCTTTCAAACCCACCCTTAGGTACCCTAGCCTCCCAACCCGTTTGCTCCTTTATTTTTTACAGGTAATAATAGGTTTCTGTTATACCCGGTGCCCATTGGCAAGATCGGTTGGTTCGGTTCGTTTCGGTCGTTACAGCTAGCCAGATTTTCCACCATGGAGGAAGAATAGTCAGTGGCACGAACCGAACGAAACCGACGATGACCTACAAGAACAAAAACTTTTGTTCCCAAGGCTGCGATTCGGGCGGATTTGGGCGGATTCGGGCGGAGTCGGGCGGAGTCGGGCGATCGGTTTGAGGCAATACTCTTTTTATAGTGTGCACTGAAGCAACCAGAAACCGAGCCGAACCGAACTGAACTGAAACGAACCCATCCTCAAATGGGCACCGCTTATTAGGTACTAGATTCCTTTCATGTAAATTAATGGTTAGCATTTGCTTTATTCATTAAAAATCTTCTTTAAAAAAAAAAAAGTTGATGCCTCGCAGTGCTCCAAAATCAAGGTTATCCTAAGTCCTAAAGTTGTTCTGAGCCAACCAGGTAACCACCGGAAGAAACCACATTATCATTAGAAAGTCACGGGATTCGGAGTCGATTCTTACGATTCCTAGCTTTCAATA
Organism: Aplysia californica; assembly: GCF_000002075.1. Lineage (NCBI taxonomy): Eukaryota > Metazoa > Mollusca > Gastropoda > Aplysiida > Aplysiidae > Aplysia > Aplysia californica. Next base: position 800,682 of record NW_004797521.1, on the reverse strand, counting down.
ATCGTGAACCTAATTGCATAGTTGTGAAAGTTCTCCTTTATGTGGTTGAACTGGTTTTACTTGTTTCTGTGAAATATTTTTTTTCTTGTGTGAACGATTATAATGTGATTCGTGTAAAGCGCTCAGAGCTTATACTAGTATGGGATAGAGCGCTATATAGATGCAATCTATTATAATTATATCACTATTATCTACTGGTTACCACTATAAGGTACTCACCAGCTTGTCCCCAGGTGTTCCCGCCATGCACGGCAGCTGCACGGTGGACGCCTTGACGGCATAGAATTTGGACGGGGTCAGAGGTAGGGCACCTTAGGACACAGAGTGACAACAGAGAAAATTATGTTGAGTTGGAAATAATCACGATTATGATAATGATAGTATTATTAAAACAGTAGTAGCCTTCTAGCAAAGGTGATTTACAGTAATAATGAAAACAATGAAAATTATATTATTAATGATAAACAATATGTCTAAAATATAATTATAATAATAACAAAATAATAATAGAAGAAGAAGAAGGAGAAGGAGAAGGAGAAGGAGAAGGAGAAGGAGAAGAAGAAGGAGAAGGAGAAGGAGAAGGAGAAGGAGAAAAAGAAGAAGAAGAAGAAGAAGAAGAAAAAACGTCTCTGTCGCTGCTGCTGCTGCTGCTGTTGCTGTTGCTGCTGCTGCTGCTGCTGCAGTCACATCTAACTGGGTCTAATGCTCTAAGCGAAAGAACTAGGGGCAATATTTACGACAACAATAATACCCATGCAAAGCAACACATAATTGATCTTAAAACGTATTAGTTGACAGCAAAGTACAAGAATAAACAATACCTCCCCCGTCCACCCTCTCCCCCTTCTCTCTCGCCACTCTCTCTCTCTCTCTCTCTCTCTCTCTCTCTCAATACACTGTCACCCTCTCAACTGCTAACGTCTCTTCTTTTACACACCCAAAACAAGCACAAAATGAATATGGGTGAACACATTGAATAGCACACACAGAATTCCGTTGATTGACTCCTGCAGAGCGGAGAAAGCAGCGTAAATAGTCATGATTTTCGTGATATGGCTAGGTATGAGTTGATCTCCCATTTAAATTAAGCAAGGTTATTGAAAAAGCGTTCTTTCTCAGAGAATCGGTAAGTGTGGAATCAAAGACACGAAAAGCCATGAAGCAGGCAATTCTTTTCCTTTTTTTACGTGTGTTACGCACCCATTGATACAGTTTGGATCATATAGGACGCAGACTTCGACCCTCACGCCTGTTAGGGTCAACTCGAGCTGCGAGTGATACGACGACGTCCCAGCAGAGAAACCTAACTACTCGATGAAAACTCTCCCCACACTGGAACCAAACTAGAGTCTTCTACGTACATCACGAAGCAACTGTAACAGAAGCCCCATAATAGTCGATCGTAGAAGTAAACAATGTTCAAGAAATTCACAATCGGTAAGTTAATGAATCTTTAAGGACTAAATAACTGTAAATTGTTGTACCACTCCCTCCACCCCTCAATTTCACATACTGCTGATGATTTCGGAGGCCGGTTGCATCGACCATGACTGTTTCGCTAGGGCCAAACCGGGCCCATAGAAGAACGGCATCAATCGAGAAGCTTAAGGAGAATCAAGTACAATCTGCCGAGTATTTGTAAAATTGTAACCGGCGAAAGAACTGGTTGACCAGGACTCCCTCCCGAAAAAAAAACCCGTTAAAAAATTGATTTCTAACACAGTCTCCGATTCATTCTCTCAGGCATTCATTCAGCCTACATCAAGCATTCACATATTCACGAAGTCATTCATGTTCTCACTCCCTCCCATCCCACATTAAATAAGTTGTCATTTTTGTTCGTACTACTTTCTCTCTCTCTCTCATTCTTTTTCTTCTACATCTCTTTCGTCCTTTCTTTTCTAAAAGTTCACAATTACTCGCATGCACAACATTTTGCTCTCTCATTCATCTTCTCATCA
>NW_004797521.1:792803-794216 GCF_000002075.1 Aplysia californica | reverse complement strand
GTAGGCGTAATGAGATGGAAAATGAAAATGTTTGGTGTTTGTGTGTGTGTGTGTGTGTGTGTGTGTGTGTGTGTGTGTGTGTGTGAGGATTAAGCCGACCACTATCCGGCCTGGCTGTTGGGTGCAAAAAAGGTCCACTGAAGGGTGCTCTCATGGTCTAGAGGTACGGTGTTTGCCTCTCATTCAGTAGGTCCTGGGTTCGAAACCTGACTGCGACGAAAGTCTCCACTTTCTGCCCCCCCCCCCAACGTCCCCCCCCCTCCTTTCTGGACTCTTGACACTTTCTGCTATCTTTCTTCTGCTACTCATTGGCTCCTTCTTACTGTTGTCTTTCAGCCACATCCATGAGCTTAGAGTAGGTAAAATCTAACGCCTAACCTTCTCGGATAAGGACACAAAAATCTCGGAGGTCCCGTGTGCAAGCTGCACACGTTAAAGATCCCTCGGTGGTTCTAAAATCGATAAGAATCGGCTGTGGCCGCCTCCACAGCAAAATTAAAAATGAATTCCTATCAAACTGAAATAACCGAATATGTCCAGTTGCCAGCGCCTTAAAACACTAACCAAAAATAAAAATAAAAAAGGTCCACTTATTACTACCTACTACACCATCCTCAGAGCACAGACACATGGTATTTATGCCTCTATTCCCCGGGGTGGTAAGAGGAAAGATAACATAACCAGAAAACTGAAATGTGTCTTGTGGGAAATAGATCACGACCATCCGTTGGTGCTGCATAACGAAATGCGAACAAGTACAAGGTTACCAAGCAAAGCGTGTCACAACGACAACTCAAGGCAATATCCGCCGTCAGGGTAAATTTATTGGTCCCATTGAAGAAGCTCATGGATGCTCCCGCAGAAAGAAATGCTGATAGGATTAAAGCAACCAGACACCATTATGCAGCATGTCTGATGCAGAACTTTGAGCGGCATGAATTTTTCTTCATTGATGAGGCAGGGATCAACCTTTGGACAAAGAAAACCCACGGAATAGCACGCCGTGGTCAACGCTCTTGTGTTGGGTCGAAGATGACCAAATCTCACGATCATATTTGCCGTCAATGCCGAGGGGGGTCTGGTTTATCGTAACGTAGAAAAAGGGGGGATGACAGATGATGACAACCGATTCCTCCAAGATGTCGCAAACCGTCCTAGCAATCCTCACAACGAAGTTTGCTTTATATGCGACAACGCTTGTGCACACAGGCATGCTGTGACCTCCCTTTTCAATTTCTTTTAACATCTGTGAGAACGCCTTCTCAATTTGGAAATACACTTTGGAACAGGGACTCCCAGAAATTAAAAGTCAAATTCTCACCCTTTAGACTAATCAACAAACGATGGTACAGGTACATTATATTCTTTCTTGTTGCACAGCGGGTATGTATTTGGCTTTTTTGTGACCCCCCC
>NW_004797521.1:791171-792213 GCF_000002075.1 Aplysia californica | reverse complement strand
CTCCTCCTCCTCCTCTTCCTCCTCCTCCTCCCCGCTTCTCTCTGTCTGTCTGTCTGCCTTTCTCTCTTCCCCCTATCTTTCTATCACTGAACCTTCTCTCTCTTCTACGCCTTCATTTTCCTTTCCCAGTTTCCAGCAAAGCAGTTTTAAAGTCTGAACCAGACCCGCGAGATGGGAAATGTGCACTTTGCAAATCTTGAATCCTGGAGTTTATGACTCTTGAATCTTGAAGCAGCACTCATTATCTTGGAAAAACCCGTTTCCGCGAAGAGGTTTAAACAAAAACAGAAAGAATAACAAGAACACGCGCTCTCGGTGCGAAAATGTATTTGAAAAAGCGCTCAGAATTTATGTTGGTGTGAGAAGTAAACCGAACCATACATTGATATCTTCTCCGAAGTCCTTAGTAGATTGCTCAATTTCGTATGCACGATATTGGTTTGTTGCCTTATCCTCAATTAAAACTTCATGAAGAAGAGAAGATCTTCTCCTCCTCCTCCTCCTCCTCCTCCTCCTCCTCCTCATCATCAACATTTTTTAAAACTGTTATTATTAGTATCATTGATGTTGTTGTTGCCAATCTATTTTTGCTAAGGTCGGTGGCATTGCTGCTTCTGTAGTTGCTGTTATTGATGCTACAGATCTAGATCTAGCTGTGATACCGTAGTTCTTCGTTTTAGACGTCCGGGCTATTCGACCAAAGCTGTTTCCTAATAATAGTTCAGTTTGATTGTTTGACTTAACAGAATCACACCAGCACAGGAACAGTCAATTAGCGCATGATAAATGTAGATGGAAAGACAGAAACAGCAGATGGAAAGAAAAAGGAGACCTGCCAGTGGCATCTTCCAGTTGCTGACTCCAGTATAATCAATGTGTTGTCATTATTCCGCCTGCGGGCGATATTAGTGGCAACTCGACAACCAGCTTTTGAATCAACATGAACAAAAGTAATTCCTCGAAACACAGGATACGAGCCTTGTGTTCTTACATGTGTGGGTGTGCGTGTGCGTGTGCGTGTGCGTGTGCGTGTGCGTGTGCG
>NW_004797521.1:788737-790978 GCF_000002075.1 Aplysia californica | reverse complement strand
GGGGGCATTAACAATCTGTGTAGCGATTCATGGAACCTTTTGTACTATCATTTTGATACGTTCTGAGTGAAAGCATTTGAAAACGCATTGCAATGCTGGTAATTGTACCTATGAAGTATTGACGGCAATTATTTTCAGATAACTTATCAAAGGCATCACCTCTGCGTCAAAGGATGGAGTGTCTAAAAGGTTCTCCTCCAACGGGAAAGTTGTGTTCCCTGGTCATGAGACGCCGGGTTATCTATCTTTACCCCATGGCCCTCTCGGAGGTAAGCTATGAAATGAATGTTTAGTGCACACATTCTCTCCCCCCCCCCCCTAAACCACCCCACCCCTGCCCATTCTTGCAAAAATTCGGTTCGGTCGTTTTACAAACTCATTGCGGCAAAAGCCGTCGTTGTGATTTCTTATTAAGATGCTATGTCCCATAGATGACAGATTGCGAGTCTCAAGGAAATACCATGACTGTTTTGACAGAGTCTATTGTTGTTGTTTTTTTTGGGGGTTTTCTATTGACTCTAATTCTTAAATCGGGGCTACCCTGTGAGGCAACACGCCAGACGTCCAATTACCATGCAGGTTGGGTTCCCAGCAAACTGGCTACGTATTTCGATCAAGAAGGCGTTCTCTTCTGAAAGTCCATGCCACCGTGGCATACCGTCCCAGCCAGAGACACAAGACCCCGCAAGAAAGTGAGCTTTCCGAACGAAAACACTCCAAAATGGCTGCCTTGGCATCATCCGCAAATTTGAATGAAGGTTTAAAAAGTAAAAAGTATTAGTGGACACGAGGCATTCTGAGCAGTGTCCCTGAAGTGTTATCCCAAAAGTTGTTCTGCTTTCAGGTATCATAGCTTTTCACTGCAAACATTCTCACATAGTTCTATAGTAATAAACCGATTCTTAAAAATGTTCTCTTTTAATTCTTAAAAGTTGGCGTTTGACTGTTTATCATTGTCTTTCGTTTTTTTTCTCTTGTAACCTAACTGTGCCTGTAGTGGCCGTACTGTCCATCCCTGGTCTTTCCATGTTGTTATACTCAGATTGAAGAAACAGCAGTTGACTACCCCTGAAATCTATCGGGGAAACGCAAATTAAAAAAAAAAAAAGTTATTGTACGTGATGAATTTTCTTAGCGAGTTAATCTGTAGGAATGAATGCTAAATTATGTATATCGTAGAAACGAAAGTGTAAAATAAGCTTGTAGAATTATGCTATGACGAAGAGAGGGGGTGTTACAGTACGATCCATCTGATACCGTCTCTGTCAGCCAGCTCCAAGAGCTCGTGTGGTCGCCTTATCTTAGCGGGCAGATAGCAAGGTGGTGAAAGCTTTAGCGCAGCCCTCCCAACAGCCTGTCTGCTCACGATAGGGGAGTCAAGCAACTGAAATAAAAGAACGCGTGTGATTACAGCGTGCCGGCATTGCAATAATAACACAAATCATCGGCCCGCTGTCAAAATATATAAAGCTCAATTTTTAAAAAATAAAAACAAAAATCAGTTTCTTAATCTACAGTATCGGTTACTAAAGAAATATTTCGTGGGAATTGAAATACTGAATACGTTGGAGAGCAACCCCCCCAAAAAACAAAAAAAACAAAAAACAAACAAACAACAACACACAAAACAACAACAAACAAACAAAAAACAACAAAAACAACAACTCAAAAAGCAAAACAAGCAAACACATAAAGTAAGCACTATTCTTAAATAGAATGACAGAGAATTTTGCTTTCTCTGTACTGTAAAATATTGCTTTCTGGGCTTAGTACATTCTAACATCTTGCCGGCGAAATGTATAATAAATGTATCTGACAACTTTCGCGTGATATGAAGCGCTGACAGAAATAGTTGTCTGAAAACTCATTTTGGTACGGTGGAAATAGATTTTGTATAAGACGTTTGACTTATTTAGCTTCATTTTATCTGATTCGTTTTGGTTAATTTTGACTCCCCCCAAAAAAACAACAACAACAACCCAACAAAGCTCAGGGGGCTTTCATGCTGATAGCTCAGCCTTCATCACGCTGCCTTCAGCTCGCATGAGCATTTTTCGAATCGTCAGTGGTGTGTGGTTGAACTTTGGTTGTTTTAGGAGTGTCTAAGGCTCTCCATCTCCTGGCTTGACCATAACCGAGATGAACGCTACTAGATACTCAGACCCCCCCCCCTTCCAACAATCTTCCTCCCCCTTAAACCAACCAACAAAAATGAAACAAAAAACAAACAAATAAACAAAC
>NW_004797521.1:784809-788637 GCF_000002075.1 Aplysia californica | reverse complement strand
CTACCCTCCACCTACCCACACCCTCCCCCCAAAAAAATCACAAAGAGGCTTTTCACAAGTTATTTCAACAATTTTCCGAGGAGCTATAATATTAAAATTTGCAGACCCACTGTTAAAAACTTCTTTCTGTCTTTGTTCAGCTCAGCGTTCGCTTTGGCAGTCTGTGTCTGTTAGACAGAATTCTACACTTATAGAAGCGGAACTCCCTCTTTGCGATCGCTGATTCGCTGTGAGGAATTGAAACTAAAACATGGCGGCCAGTTGAGGGCACCTTTGGCTGCGCCGCACAGCGAGGCTTCGCGTTGCTATGCACGCTGATGCTAGTGGTAGGGCTTGGAAGACACCTTACATCAGTATTTTAAAACTTTCTTCGAAGAGGAAATATAGTGAAATAGTCTAGTACATTTTTATTGCCAACAATATGTCATAATTGGTAATGTTACAATGTTTTTGTATTTGTATTGTTCGTTTGTTGTTTTTTTAATGATGGGATGGGATCTAGATAGATCTAGATCTCTAGATCTACTAAAGATTTTCACAATCACAATACACTTGATAATAACACTAATTATGAACATTAATTCTGTTGGCAAAATATCTAGATATAGTCTTGATTAGTACTAGATCTACGATAAAGGGGACGCTGACAGTAACATGCTCACTACAATAATATTGTCATTAAACTTAAGGCCACCCAAAGCAAGCAAAAAAAGAACAATATAAGTCTTTTCTCCAATTTACTAGAAAGAGATAAATAAAATGAGCTTATATTAAGGAAATGTATTATTACTCACTTTAAGAATTCATCTCTGTGTTTGCATCAGTAGTGTGTACAACATGCTTTGTTTAAAGCACGTGCGAGTCTAACAAATACAAGAGATTGGAGAATGTGTCGGTTGCACATAAAATACATAGGCCTATTGTACATGCTGCCAAAAACACAAAAAATGCAGAAAAGGCCTCAAAATATTGGTTTACACATAAAAGCCAATAATGCAAAACAAATTAAACAAGAGTGGAAGCTGACATATGTTTCCTGAATATATGTTCAAAGTCATTTTCTGTGTGTTGGGAGTGTGATTTCAAATGCATGAATGATAGGCTCATTCAGATGTGATAATGAAGAAACTTGTGTCTACAGTCACAACAGAAAGAGTTCCATGGTGAGTGATCACTGGTCAAGGATTTCAGAGCTGTGTGCATTTTGAGAAAAATGTATCCCCATACTCTGGATCACATGTCGAGGGGATGGGCTTGTCCCCCTGTAATCCCCGCATACAGTAAACAAACACATATTTTTGAACACGAATAAGAAAAAATAAGTGGTCTCTTGTTACGGATCAAATTGAAGTCCTGTTTCAAATCGATTAATTTATAAAAGTGCGTATCGCAATGCGTTGGCCACCCCTGCCCTATATAGGCCTACGCTATTTAATAAATACATTCGTCAGACCTGGGATCTTTAATGCCCGCACACAGTAAACAAACACACATTTTTGAACACGTATAAGATAAAATAAGTGGTGTCTTGTTACGGATCAAAATCGAAGTCCTGTTACAATTCAATTAATTGATAAAAGCGTGTATCGCAAGGCATCGGCTAACCCAGCACTATTACGCTATTTTATAAATACATTCGTCAGATCTGGAATCTTTAATCTTTAATTTTTAATCCCCGCACACAGTAAACAAACACACATTCATGAACACGTATAAAAAAATAAGTGGTCTCTTATTACGGATCAATAAATTGAAGTCTTGTTACAATTCAATAATTGATAATAGCGCGCATTGCAATGCATTGGCTAACTCAGCATTATACGCTATTTAATAATACATTCGTCAGATTTGGAATCTTAAATTATAATCATAATTATATGTGCCCGCGCGTGGGAAGAGAAAGTGAAAGGAATTGAAAATGCTTTCAAATAACAATTATGAAAATAACATAATTAAAGTAGGACTACATGTGCTTATAAAGGCCCAAAAAGGTGTATGGATGCTTAAATGAATGTTTCGGATGAAAATAATACGCTATCTCTACTACTGAAGTATGCGGTCAAAAACTTATTATCAAATATCTAGGCTACTGAACTATCGAACTCCTAGATCTAGATTCTCCTACTTTTACATAATGACTTAGATCTATATCAATTCGTCTTAACCGATGAGTATTTTTTTCAAACATTTGAACACATCTATAGGTTCTATATTATTCCAGAAATTTCTTTAAAGAAAATTGTTTAATAAATACTAGCCCAATATTTAAAAAAAATCCCAGTCAATGGTTTCTACAGATTTTTAAAAAGTTTATAGCTGGAGCTAAATCTCTTTTAAAAGCAAGTCCGTCCTTTTTTCTACTTCTGCTGGCGACATACAGCTAATTATTGAACGCATGTTTTGAGAACATTATTTAGATCTAGTGAAAAAATATGTTCAGTGTAAAACAAATTTCTTGTAACAAGTTTTGCTACTAAAAAATTACGTACCGTAGGCCATATGCGTATGCAAAATGTGTTTGGGAAGCTAGAAGTGCTGTGAACAATCCTATCCGTGTTACGAATTTTTTCACAGTTCTGTAGATCTTATATTTATAAACTCTCTATGTCTGCTTTTTCTGTTGTTGCACCCAAAAACACAACATTTTAAAACCTTAATTCCAATCTCTAGGTTGCACAGTGAATTCTGTAACTCAAAATTACAAACTGGACAGTAAATGTTCCGCTTTTCACTCGTTTGTAAAAGCCGCTCTTGCTTTAAAAGCTATAGGGTTACTTCCGAAAACGATAAATCGTGCCCTCAAGACGCCATTGTTTTCGGTCTTCAATTCCTCACAGGTCAGGTGGTACAGTTCCCGTTCTATAAGTGTAGAATTCTGTGCTATGCACCTAACGTGTTACCACTTAGGTACACAATAGTTATGTGGTGCAACCTGTTAAAGGCAAACTCGTATTAAATCATTTAGTTGCTTGTAACCTTAGACCTTCACTGTTGTGCGTGCTGGGGACAGCGCAATATTTTTCGTCATGAATTTTCTGCTCAGAGAACTAGAACACTGCAAACCAGTATCCTTTTCTAGCTCTTTTATCAGAATAATTCTAATCATACTGAGTAGGTTAACAGTTGGTAAAAGTCTTTTTAAAATCTCAGTTACACAAACGGACACCGGTTCTTTTTCGTTTCGAAACGGTGGACCCACGACGTATAAGATGTTCTAACATGTGCAAACAGTTTAACACAATATTATATTTCAAGTGCACTATACTCTTTTCAGCGTTAGAGTGATAATGTAGCAAGACTAAAACGTTATGTTTAGAACCCAGTTCGAGGTTTCGTTATTCAGTACACTGAAGATTTCTTATTTAAATAGAAATTATATATGTAGCGTCTACCTCCCCCACCCCCTTTTTTCTCCCTGTCTGTCTGTCTGTCTGTCTGTCTGTCTGTCTGTCTGTCTGTCTGTCTCTCTCTCTCTCTCTCTCTCTCTCTCTCTCTCTCTCTCTCTCTCTCTCTCTCTCAGTACAGGCACCGACAGAGCCGTAACAATTATTTTTCCAGCAGCATGGGTTCGAAGACGTCCTTGAACGAGGATTCAACCCACGCTGAAGGTAGAGATGAGAAGTTTGCTCCTTCCTTCTTTTGGGGGGCGGGTTTCGCCCCTGCTTTTCAGGACCGCCCCGGGCGGAAAGGGGTAATTGGGGAAGAAAGTCTCCATAATATTGATCTGGATTCTATATTGGGCCAAGGGGGGGGGGGGGGCGTGTTTCCCTTCCACTGAAACTGAAAATTGAACTGGAATCCCTGAGGAAAGTACAAGTTGTGGTGGGG
>NW_004797521.1:779854-784709 GCF_000002075.1 Aplysia californica | reverse complement strand
CACACACACACACACACACACGCTCTCTCTCTCTCTCCCTCTCTCTTTCTCTCTCTCTCTCTCTCTGTCTCTGTCTCTCTGTCTCTTTTTTTTCTCTCTCTGTCCTATTTCTCCCTTTCCATCATTCTCTCTCTGAGGCTCTTTTCCTATCCACCATTTTCACTCTTAACACAGAGGTAAGTTGTAGGTAGTCAAACCAGACTAATAGCGTGTCCAGCAGGGTATTGGATTGATACAAGTAATACCCCACCACCACCATCCCCCTTCTTTCTCTCCCTCTCTCGCACACCCCGTACTATCTTTTCTTTTTCTTTCTCATTCTGTCTGTCTGTCTGTCTGTCTGTCTGTCTGTCTTCCTGCCTGCCTGCCTGCCTGCCTTCCAACCTGCCCACCTCCTTGACCGCCTGTCTGTTTGACTGTCTGTCTCTCTCTCTCTCTCTCTCTCTCTCTCTCTCTCTCTCTCTCTCTCTCTCTCTCTGTATCTCTGTCACTCCCTCTTTCTCTTTTACTCACTCACCCCTGGTGCACACAACTCAACGCATTTCATTAAGCTGTTCTCTTTCTTTCGGCTCAAACCAGATTCGGTATTTATAATGTTGAGCTTTCAGTTTTTTAGAGGCTGTACCGCTTACCACCCCTCCCTTTCCAAAGAAAGAAAAAAAAACACATTTTAAAAACATCCGCAGGATGGAAATAGCTTGCTAATGAATTAATTCTAAAAGCTGTCCCCGCCCAAAGATTAAAAAAGCTATTTTAAATGATATCTGGTGAAGGCGATGAAAGTCACATGATGCTAAGTCTATGGAACATCGGAATTTCACAGGGACATTAAAGATGGTTCCAATAGGGAACGGGATAGTAGTGGGTGCCCACGTCCTTCGTGACTCATTGGACTGGAGTAGAGGAAGATATGACTAATGCAGCATGCTAACATTACTTAAACGTGATCCCACATCATCATTCATGACCACCATTATTTCTAAAATCATCATTGCTCTGAGATCAATGAGTTACATCTATAATCCTTGAATCTCTATCTGTAGCAGTTACTTGACATACTAAGTGTGCACGTAATACACAATTGGACACTATCATTCGCATTTCTTGCTATAAATCAGATGGTGTCAATCTCATATAAATGGGCAAGGGATACAAACATGTCTATGGAACAGCGGGGATGTTCAAGAATTTTCCACTGCCGGGAGTCCAGGAGATCGTTGACCTTTCAGGCAGTGTGCACAGGCACGTTGTCATGATGGAAGACCACACCCTGCTCAAACAGACCCAGCCACTTTCTTTCTACTTTCTACTGCTTGCTGGTCTTATCTTTGTTTGATGAACCATCTTGCAATAGTCAGCATTGGCTGTTGCGCTAACGAGAATCGGTCGAAGTTCAAAACCACACCTTTGTGAATGAAGATCAAGACGTGCATCGCTTCTAAAACACCTTGCATGAATCGGGCTTTCTGGAGTCGTGGTGATTCTGGGTTTCTCTACTCTGCTGATTGTCCTTTCAGTTCTGGATCCCACGTAAACATAATGTTTTATCCCCTGGTAGGATTCTTCTAAAATACAATATGTCCTTTTATTCCATGCGACTTTCATTCTTACTTACTTTACTTTATCCATCCTCTTGTACCTCTAGAGCGTCGAGGGGAGAAAGGGTTTCCTGTCTCTAGCAAGTTTGATGGCCTGGCTGGGTGAGATATTGTATATTCTCAGGGTATCCTTCACACCCTGGATCCAGGTCTTTCTTGGTCTTCCACTTGCCTTCTACCCTTATACTTTCCTGTAGTAGGCTTTACTGACAAGCTGGTTAGGTGCCATGCGAGAAAGATGTCCAAACCACCTGATTGTTTGCCTTCGAAAGTAGTGGAGGACAGGTGTTGTTCCTACCATTTCTCTGATCTTTTTGTTTCTGACCATGTCCCGTCTGGTTTTATTGACAGCTTTCTTTAGACATCTCCTCTCGTAGGTGGTTATCTTACGTTCCAGATTTTTGGTCAAGGTCCATGTCTGGCACTGGTAGATCAAGGTGGGGATGAAGATAGAGTTAATGAGCTTGGCTTTCTCTCCTAAAATCAAGGAAGAACAAAGGGAGAGCGATTTGATGACTAGGAAGTAAACTATTGTGCTCGAAACACATGCTGCTCTAAGGACTTTGGCCGAAGTGGACATGGTCACTGGTTTTGACCCCAAGCTAGGTCAGATGAAAAAGTGTATTGAGATCAAAGGTTGTTATCGTGAATAGAAAATATTATGTTTCTTTTAGTAAGTGAACAATTTCATTCTGATTAATAAAAGAAAAGCCGTTTTTACAGAACATGGAAACGTTCTTTTAGGACAGACTTCGTAGCTAGCTTTTCGTCTCATGAAATACTGTAACTCTTCGGGTTTGCCTGGGTAAAAAATTTCTGGAGTCCTCCACTCAGAGCATTCTTTGCACATCCGGAGATCTCCACTCACTGTGAGGCTACCATGGGCAGTCGTGACGTCATGTGGGATAGACTCTTTGAACTTTGAGTCCAGCACCTGTTATTATAATCAGTAAACTGTAAACTGACTAACTATTACGTCTCATGAAATACAGCTACTGTTTATTATTTTTTTGGTAAGTGTTGTACAGCGCTCGCAACTGCATAAGGTCGTATGAGCGCGCGGGACACATTAAACATTTTCAGTTGGTAAGAAATTTAGAATTGTGCCCGGGTAGCGGCCGAAGCCTACTCTTATCGATTTTAGACCACCACAGGATCTTTAACGTGCGCAACTTTCACACGGGTCCTCCGAGATTTTTCGCCCTTGTCCGAGAAGGCTAGGTGTAGATCTTTCTTACCAGAAGAGCAGGGGTGTGGCTGAAAGACAGCAGTAAGAAGGAGCCAGAAAGTAGCAGTAGAAAGGCCGCAGAAAGAGTCAGGAGCCCAGAGGAGGGGGCAAAGGAGACGAGAGGGTGGGGGCAAAGGAGACGAGGGGGTGGGGGCGGAAAGTAGAGACGAAAGCAGAGATGAAAGCAGGCGACAGACATTGCAAGAGAGCAGGATAGGAGGTGAAAGGAGACAAATTTAGAGAATTTTTTTTTTACTTCGCTACCCGGATTCGAACCCGAAACCTTTGAACGAGAGGCGAACACCTTAACCACTAGAAGACGAGCCCCCCCCCCCCCACACACACACACATACTGTTTGCTTGTGTGCGTCACCTTGTAGATAATAATAAATGAAGGCTGCCAACCGGAATAATAATAATAGAAAAGAATACCCAGAATAATAAAAAAGAATACCATTGATCGATGGCTATCGAAACTGGTATCAAACCAAGAAAAAATCCGGCTGCAAAGTCCGTCGCCTTTATCCTTTTTTCCAACAAAACCGGATAAGGTACTGGTGCGGATGAAACATACAAGGGAAAGAACTTACGGAAACAAAAAAATCCATAAGGGGCTGATTGACTCCCTTCCTCACTTTGCCGCTTGATCTCCGTTAATTCTCTTCGGCCTGTGGTTACTCTTTTTCATTCAATGCTCCCCTCTCTCTCTCTTTTTTCTTCTCTCTCTCTCCCCCCCCCCTCTCTCTCTCTCTCTCTCTCTCTCTCTCTCTCTCTGTCTCCCTCTGTCTCTCTCTCTCTCTCCCCTCTCACTCTCTCTTCTCTCTCTCTCTTCTTCTTCCCCTCTCGTCTCTCTCTATCTCTGTCTCTCTCACCCCCCACCCCTATTTAATACTTGAGAATGCGTCTATTAAACTGTCTGTCAGTTGGTTGTTTTCTTTCTTTCTTTCTTTTTCTTTTTTTCTTTCTTTCTTTCTTTTTTCTTTCTTTCTTTCTTTTCTTCTTTCGTTCTTTCTTTCTCTTTCTTTCTTTCTTACGTTCTGTGCTGTCTGATTAGCTGTTTGTCTGTCTTTTTTTTTCGTTCTTTGTACTGAAGATCATTACGAGACAGGCAGCTATAGCCATTATATTATGTAAATGATCAACTCCGTCTGAATATATACAGTTTCCGAGTACAAAAATGACGCAAAAAACTCCATAAAATTGATTTATCCTCTTTGGAATCGAACTTACGTCTTTTGTTTGGAACTGTGAAAAGCCCAACCATAACATCACCAGACGCCAGTCATCATTAGACAGAGGCTTTGGTGGAATGTGATAGTATCGCTTTCGACAAGTAAACACAATAACGGCATATCTTGTCCGGATAAGACAAGAATGTGGATGGTTGGCGGGTGCTCTGGTGTGCTTTGCTTCTTCTTTCCTATCAAACACCTATCGTCCTTATCTCCCCTTCTTCTTTTTTATGTTTGTTACTCTCTTGTAACAGCTCTAATCTTCTGGCGCTCATATGACCTTATGCAGTTGCGAGCGCCGTAAAACCTCTACTAAAACAAACAAACAAACAAACAAACAGACAAGAATATCAGTAAAATTGAATAGAATAATAGCGAAGTGGTAACACCTGAGCTCTTACAAAACACACCCTGTTCGAAGACTAATCTTCTGATTCTGCCATTCCCCAACCGTGGAAAGAAGTGTCAACGACCTACAAACTGATCGAAGGCCTCTCGCTCGTGGCCCCGGACCTCATCTCTCGTTTCAATATTATGTTTCCCCTGGTAAACGTCAATTTCCTTCATGATGATCCTCACTGTAAGGTAAGAGAAGAATCTGTTTTTTATGTACTCTAAGAGTCAGTTCTAGAGAGCATTGCCCTCAACGGTTGCTGTATTCAATTGACATGGGTTAGGCTGAGTTTTGTTCTTTCTTTCCTTTCTTCTTGTCGTTCGCCTCCACGTATTCGTCTTTGCTCTGCTCCAAACCCATTCTCTCTCTCTCTCTCTCTCTCTCTCTCTCTCTCTCTCTCTCC
>NW_004797521.1:776890-778239 GCF_000002075.1 Aplysia californica | reverse complement strand
GCTTGCGTGTGTTCATGTGTGCACGAGTCTTGTGAGATTGATCTAGAAAACTCAAAAAGATGTCGTTTTTGAAGTAGCTTGTTTGTTTTGGGACACAAAATAAAACGCCCCCCCCCTCCCCCCAGAAAAAAACCCATAACAAAACAAAAACAAACAAACAAACAAACAAACAAACAAACAACACCACCTTTCAAATGTGAGTGGATAATGAGGAACAACTCTGAGCTTCCCAGCATAATAATCATGTTCTTTTGAGTCTGTGTGATAATTTCCCCCCCTTCGTTGGCCTCGGGCGACGAATAAATCGATCGGCCACATTTACGTACTGAACATTTAATTTTCTCAGCTCCAACTGGTTATGTAGGAAAACAAAACAGACGCTAGCCTAAGGTGTTTTTTTAGTAGAGGTTTTACGGCGCTCGCAACTGCATAAGGTCATATGAGGACGCTAAGTTTGCAAAGTGACCCTGCGGAAATGTCAGTTCGGACGGAATCTGTCGGAACATTTAATATCTGACATTAGCTGTCATCAGCTGATTTATCTTGACAGCGACAATGAAGATCTTTTTATTAATTGTTTTTGGTAAGTGTTTTACGACGCTCGCATCTGCTTAAGGTCATATCAGTGCTCGGGACACATTAAACAGTTTCAGTTGGTAGGAATTTTTGAAATTTGCTAGGACGGCTGCCGAAGTCTACTCTATCGATTTTAGACCACCAAGGGATCTTTAGTGTGCGCATCTTGCACACGGAACCTCCGAGATTTTTCGCCCTTGTCCGAGAAGGCCAGGTGTAAATATTTCCTACCAGAAGATCACGGGGGTGACTGAAAGACAGAAAAAAGAAGGAGCCAAGGAGTAGCAGTACAAAGGCTGCAGAAAGAGCCAGGAGCCCAGAGATGGGGACAAAGAAGGTGAGGGGTTGGGAGCAGAAAATGGAGAGGAAAGCAGACGACAGAATATTGTTAGAGAACAGGAAAGAATATACGTGAAAGCAGAACATTTTTTGAGAAGAAAATTTTCCATCGCTATCCGGATTCAAACTGGGGACCTATTGAATGAGAGGCGAACACCTTAACCTCTAAGCTACGAGAGCCCTCATGGAGATCTTTGAAGACAAACTACTTTCCTGTAGTTTAAGTAATACTTATTATAATGTTATCTTGTTTTCGAGTTTTTGTTGTGTGAAGTGTCCGAACACATGCACACAGCCACTTGCACAAACACATGCACACACACATACATACACACACACACACAAACAGACAGACACACACGCACAAAGCACACACATGCAAAGCACACATACTCTCTCTGCTTATATATAATATATATATTTTACATATATAT
>NW_004797521.1:773375-774768 GCF_000002075.1 Aplysia californica | reverse complement strand
CTCTCTTTCTGTTTATATCCCCCTCTCTCTCACCTTCTCTTGTATGACATGAGTTACAGAACATTTACTTGCTAGAAAACACTATTGCAATGTGTTGTAATGACGACCTGTCCTTCATTGAAAGTTTATTTACTCTTAGATAAAAATCCAATTGTTTTGTTCGTGTTAAGAGACGCAACATCGTTATGCTCATGCTGTCTAATGTTTTCTTCTGTTACTGTCTTTTTCACAATTAAAGGAGCTGCTGTTTCAAAAGCTATGGTCTTTCCTCCAGTTTACAGTGTACGAACACAAATTAACAAAGTTGGGTCTAAGAGTTATGGTGTTAGTTTTCGAAGATCCCTGGATCGAAACGTGTCAGGGACGAAAGTTTTTCTTTCCTCAAATGTTCACCTTTGCCCTCTCCATCCACCCTCTTTCCTGTCCTCTAGTCTTGCTCTATTCTGCCTTCTTTCCTACCCTGTCCTCTTTTTCACGTCCCAAGCCCCATTCCTGTTTAGAATATAGTTTTATTGCTACCCCTGGCTCCTTCTTCCTGCTGTCCTTCAGCCACGCCCCTGTGCTTAGAGGAGGTAAGATCGAAAACTCAGCTTTCTCCAATCATCATCATCACTTGTCACATCGCGACAGACATTGGTGATCACGGTTCAAAATTTTTTTTCTTTTGCTCGGTTACCTCAAGGAAGCTATATCATTATTCTAATCTTTCTCCGTCACCCATCTGCTGTTTAGGCTTCCTAAGTAAGTGGTTCTGGTGAAGGCCAAAAGTCTCAAAGGACATGTGTGCAGGACATATGTGCAGGTTGCGCACGTTAAAGATGCTCAAAGGACATGTGTGCAGGACATATGTGCAGGTTGCGCACGTTAAAGATCATTTGGTGGTCCTAAAATCATTAAGAGTAAGCTGATGCCGCCACTCAGACAGTATTCAAAGTAAGTTCCAGCTGGAACTGAAAATAGTGACTGTTTTAAACTTGGATGCAAAGGCCCAACAAAGTAGGGAAAAACGGTAACATAATACGCAAAAATCAACTGCCCTGCAGGTTGAAGAACCAGAAGTCGCTTACCCCTGACGTCTAGATCTAGCTGGGAAACCGAGTGAAGAAGACTATCAGAGTTCTTATCTTACGCTTTATTATCTGTCTTTAAAGAATACTGTCTACGAATATATTCTCGTGATTAGTAGAGAGAAATAAAAACGTGACAGCTAGATCTACGCAATGAAACACAACTCTGTTCTAATAGTTATAATATCTCAAACGTAATTTGACAAGTCTCTTGTGGTGTGACTTTCCAGACACTTATCGCGGTATGTGGCAAAGCTCGGATTGGCTGTATCGAATTTCTTCGTCATACCCGCACTCTCTCTCTCTCTCTCTCTCTCTCTCTCTCT
>NW_004797521.1:770314-772747 GCF_000002075.1 Aplysia californica | reverse complement strand
TGTACACACACATACATACACCCCCACACCCCCACACCCCCACATACACACTCACAATTTAATGCTTTGCCCCAGCTGTTGAGTCAAGCCCATTTACTCTGAAAGAAACCTCTCCACTTCACGAACACAGATCCACTTCAGGACCTTCATTCCGTCCGGATTTACAGGCCTTGGCTAATGACGTCATGGGCAGACGGCGAGAGACGGGAAGAGGGTGCTGAAGTCTCCTGACCTCAGCCGGCAGGATCAACAGGGATTGGCTGAAGCAGATTTTCGTATGGACTCCATCGAACTACGTGGAAGAGAGGGAGCGAGAGAAGGATAGTGTGGTTTCTTTTAATTTATTTCCAGAAATAATGATTTCTCTTAGCCAAAGCGAGGGGCTTATCATGTATTCTGCTGTCCTACATAGATTTTTACGGCCTAATTTCAATTGTTTCTTTTGGAAAGTTATAATATAACCTAAACTATTTTCATAAATAGAAAAATACCACCGAAAGGTAGCACTATGTCATAAAGTGAGTGTTTAATTTTGCGAGTACATGCAAAAACTGTCATCGACGGCTACCCATGGTCTAGGAGAAAAGTAACAGTGGTATACAGGCGACTGTCTTACACAGTGTCATTATTATGTAAATTATATGAAGGGAGGAAAAGGGAAGTGGCCGTTGGTACAAGTGATTGTCTTATACAGGTGGCCGCTAGAACAGGTTTGGCAGTATATTATTGCATCATAAAGAAGGTCATTTATCAAATGGGACAAAAGAACAAAATGTCACGTCCTGATTTTACCTTGCGAAGGGACTTTAAAAGTCTTAAGTAGTCTAAAATCAGAGGCTCATGAACATGAACTCGATTTCAACCCAATAACGCCTTCAATCAAAGTGTTGTTCCTACAGTCAGTATCACGACTGTAAATTTAAAAAATGCTTAGTAAACCGGCACTTGGATTTTAAACTGCTGTAGAAAACGCAAGTAAAGAGAAAGACACAAAACGGATATCAAAAAGGAAATGAAAACGGAAATGAAAAAGTGGCCATGAGATAGAACACGCGCTTGGTATATTCGTGGACGTAGTGATAAAGGGACAAAACGTCTCTGACTTCATGGTGAGACGGAAAACAACAGTGAGAGGAAATGAAAACTTCGAAAAGAAAGGAACATGGGCTACGCAAATCCACGAAGATCATGCTCTATTTTAAAGCGGCGTAGACACAATAGAAAAACCAATATTATACGATGTAGAAACAAAATGATCCACTATTTAAGTTCATCTTGCAAACCATCGAATCCTGGTCTCAGTCAGAAAAAAGGAAATGATCTCAAGTTTCATTCGAGCTGACACACCTTGCGTCTCGAAGACGAAAGATCCTGGCGGAAGAGTAAAGTAGAAGAAGGAAGAAAAGACAAGAGTAAGTTATAAAGCTCCAAAGCAAATTATATTACCCATGCATATCTGAACAGAATACTCATTGTGTATTTCTCCCCTAAGCGATTGAGCGTGTTGTTGGGTGCAATGCCCCAATCCCAAAGTAAACACAGACACACATACAAACACACACATACACACATGCACACACATACACCCACGCACAAACACACGCTTACACACATTTGTTTTTTATTATCTCCGTCTTTCAATCTACGTCCGAAATCTTAAAATAATAATGCTTTCCCATGAATCGTTGCTTTTTTTTTATCAGCACCGCGCGAACTCAGTCGCAATGAAGTACACTTTTATCCGTCACTTCCGCAGCATATATCATTATTTGGCATCCCTTTGTGCTGTCACATATCCCAGCGTTATCCGTACAAAAATCTTTTTGGTATTTGTAGACACAGCTCTGGGACAGCATAACCTAAACACGTTCCTTACCTTAACTCTTCATATACGGCATGTCAGTTTAGCAGATTCACAGCATCACTCGGTTGACAATAGGCATGACAAAATTAATCTTATTCATCACCAAGCGGTATGTCTATTGCTTCGATCATTCATTTCTTTCCAGTATGGTGATTGTTTTATGCAAATAGGAGCCGAGTTATAAGGAGGCTTGAGATGCTGAAAACTTGAATGACAAAACTGGCTGTGTAAAAAGGAGGAATAGCCTCCCGTATTTTAAGAGTTAAAGGACAAATGTCGTCTTAACCCGTTTACCACCAATTGAATGTTGCAGTGTAAAGCACCAAACGAGAAACCTATTTGTATATTAGTACCCCTCCCCTCCCCGCCCTTCCCCCTCCACAAAACACACGTGCACCGAAACATCAACGCGTTAATTCCTTATTCCCTCTCTCCTTGTTACTCACTCATTTCCTCTAACCACTCCTTTTCCACTTTCATCCGCTCCTCTACCCTCTTTTATCCGTCACCATCCTCACGCTACTCTCAGGCTACTCTACACCACCTGTAGATTATCCCCCCCCCCCCAA
>NW_004797521.1:762749-766816 GCF_000002075.1 Aplysia californica | reverse complement strand
GAGAGAGAGAGAGAGAGAGAGAGAGAGAGAGAGAGAGAGAGAGAGAGAGAGAGAGAGAGAGAGAGAGAGAGAGAGAGGAAATACAAACACATAATTTTATTCTACGCACACACGAACTCACGCATATCCTGCCACCCGTCTCCCCTTGTAAACCAACAACCATTCTGTGAAGACAAAATAGCGGTGGTGAGTTTGATCGAGAACAAAACAGATCGGGTGTGTGGTGGTGAAAAAAAATGTCTTGTTATAGGGGGTGGCAGGAATTTGCTGACAGGGATAGGGTAGAACTTGGTTACGTCCAAGACAACCAAGACAGTTTGGTAGATTATGTTCAAAAGCCCCAAAAAGTGGACACGCCAGAAGTTTTTTTTTGTATTTGGCTCGACCGCTGAACTTGATTTGTTAGAAGCGTCTTTCGCTCACCACTTCGCCAGTGACCCAGATGTGGCCCTATAGAGAATGGGGACCGTGGATGTGTATGCTAAATAGTGTGTTTTGACGTTTACTTTTGCCTGATATCTTTGGTTTATCTCCAGTGTCGTACATTCTTGAACATACTTATTTTTTATAGGGCCGTTCTCTGCATATGTCTCAGTTCCAGAGGCAAAGGACATAAGTGTCAACTGCTTTGTGTAAGACTCCGCCGTATGCCATTAGGAAAATGATTTTAGACGGATACTTACACTGAGCTGTCGATACGAGGTCTCCTCTCTTGGACACCTTCTCTGCATTGAAGGGTGGTATCATAAAAATCGCAGAAAAAGAGCTATATGACAGATGTACTTAACTGTACACTTTTCACGCCTCCTTGTCACAGCCATTAATTAATTTATCCAGATTCGGAGGCGGGCTGTTGTTATCCTACACACCGGAGCCAAGAAAACAAAATCAGGTTTAATAAAAAGGAAGACAATAATTGTTTCTCATTCTACCAAGGTTTATTTCACAAAGCACCGTGAAGATTCCGCTAACGCCCGAAAGATGCTCTTGTCTCATGGCCTGTGGGGAATGTTCCGATATTGAATCTCTTAAGAGCTAATTCCCTCCCTAAGCCTCAGACAATGTGGCCAGTCAGAGATGGCATTTAAGCGGCGCTCTACAGAGTTCAGTTCTTCCAGGATGGTGACCGCTAGAGGACTCTTGTGTGGTCTCGGAGGTGATGGGAGATCGAGGGAAAATCTGAGCGAGTGCCATATGGGACGCTCTCAAGAGGTGTTCACGACTAGAGCAATCTTGAAGAATACGTAGGGAGAGGATTGTTTCTGATTAATTCTTCTACTGAACGCTTGTTATTAAGCTGAAGTTTATAGAAGTCTGCACGACACAGGGCACATTTCGTCAAAAGCGTGGTATAGGTTGGTGTGGCAAGGGTATAGCTCTCCCTTCAACAAAGACTTTGACGTTATTTATAAGGCGGAGCGGGCGAATTTTACATCCATCTCCGATTTCAGCCAACCAATTAGGTGGAGAGCCTTGAAAACTCAAACTCCTCAAGTCACTTCGAGGATACCAACAAATGACATTGGTACTATAGCCAAGGTGGATGATACTATCTGTCCTAAGAAAGCGCCTTATTTCGCCTAGAAGAAAGCAGCATGACATATATAATTTATGATGAAGTTGAAAAGAAACAGAAAGACAGGACATGCAGGATATGAAAGAGCAATCACAGGTTACAACAACCACCACAACAACAACAATAGTAACAACAACAACAATAACAACAACACGTGGAAGGCCTTTCGGCATTGTTTCACTCCCTTTCCAACACAGATATTTTGCACAGAGGCGAGTCCTACGTTTAACCCCCCCCCCCCCAAATCCCGCCCCCCTAAAACAGCCTTTGGAATTCTATTGACTATTGCAGACAGACCAGTTAAACAGTGCGTGTTTGAAATTAATAAAAACAAATTGAAGCATCAGGAAAAGAGATCATCAAGCTTGTAGCTTTAGCTCTTTCTTAGGTTCTCTGCTCTCTGTCTCTGTCTGCCTGTCTGTCTGTCTGTCTGTCTGTCTGTCTGTCTGTCTGTCTGTCTGTCTGTCTGTCTGTCTGTCTGTCTGTCTGTCTGTCTGTCTGTCTGTCTGTCTGTCTGTCTGTCTGTCTGTCTGTCCGTCTGTCTGTCTGTCTGTCTGTCTGTCTCTCTCCCCCTCCCTCTCTCTCTCTCTCTCTCTCTCTCTCTCTCTCTCTCTCTCTCTCTCTCTCTCTCTCCCTCCTTCTCTCTCTCTCCGCTCAGTCTTTTCCTGTAAACTAATATGAAAGACTCGTATGGCAGTCGACATTTTCCCGAGCACGATATTGACGAGTATATTGAAAGCTTTTTTTTTGCTAGAGAGTGCTGTACCAGACACTAAACGCTCATTCTAATTATCAGTGGTCGGTGATAATAATGCGAGAAACCATATATAATGACTTACCATTAGTAATTAACTGACCGATTTTTCCCTTTCGATTTGTTAATTACCCGATACCTCTCCCAACAATGCCTCATAAAGATTCTACTTTTTCATCTCTTTGTCGAATATTACTAGGATATTTTGTAGTCTCGTCTTGCATGGTGATAAATAATGGTGTCTATGTGATTCAAACAAACAAGTTCAGTACTGGGTGAAGCAGATCTAAAACCAGCTGTTGCTATGGACTTTCCATTGTCCACTTACTATACGAAACTTAAGCGACTTGACTTTCAGCATTTTCGCATTTAAAACATACATTTTCCAAGCTTTGCGGGAGTGGAATTAAATGCCGTATTTGAAATGAAGTGCTAGTGTTAAAACTGTCGAGATTTAGGAGAACTAATGTATTCTATGACATTCGACTCACGTTTAAGAAATTGGTCCTCTGGAGAGATAATATCTGTGAAACACAGGAAAACACATTTATTGTAAAATTCAGTTGGAGATCTTAATGACAATGGAAGAGGAAAAATAGAAGAAATGAAAGGTGAGAGGGAAAAATGGACTAATAAAAGACAAGCACAGAGGTTTTCTTTGAGAAAAACAAATGTTGCAAGTATGAGTACAAAGATGTAGACTGTCCGACATGTCAGAAGTGACTTACAGATGTATTTTCCGATTTCAGCTCAAACTTAGCTACATTGTTATTAAAAAGCACGATGTCCAAAACGAGTTCTACCCTTCACAAACCAGTAGCCATCTTTGAACATTAGTCTTAAAAACAGTTATTGCTGCAGCACAGGCTGTGAGGTCAACACTTATAAGACACTACTATTTGGTTGGATGAACCTCTCACCGCCAAAGCTTGCCAAGGCTTGTCTTCACATCATTAAATAAGTGTCAGCGGGGGCGTAAAGCAAATAACATCATTACACAATCCTCTACATTAATGAAAGAATGGTTGTCTCATCGTCTGCTAATGATAGTGATCGTTAAGCTAAGCCTCTACCATTAGTTAATCAGGCTGGTGTCGTATCTATATAGATCTATATAACGTCACACCAATCCTCCAGATGGAGATTTTTTAAAAGTCACTATGAGGTACTGATATTAATATGTCCGCGTTTCTTTACAGAAAATTGACGTCAGTGTAAATAAATGAATGACGTTTTAAACCCGCATGGCGTCGCTACGGTTATGTTTGTTCAAGGGGGAGTAAAGCATGTTGACGTCACGGCATGACATGTGCCGGAGAAATAGCAAATTAACAGATGAGTATGGATGAGAGTAAACGTCGCACGCCCCCGTCTTCATAACCGAGACCACTTTGAAGGCGTGTTGCTTCGACCTTTGCTTCTTAGAACTAGAACCAACCAGGGCTTGATGGGATATAATGGCATCTTAGTAGACAGACGGAGATACTCGATTAAATAAATTCCCTACACAAGATTGTAACTCGCGTCTTTGGCGCGTAACTAACATCTAGGAGTCTAAGTAGAGCACCACATGTGCTCAATATGACAGGGTTGGAGAGCCCAGAAACAGAAAACTTCAAGGATTTTAAAAAGTGTAGTTCTGAGTATCGTTTCTCTAAATCCGTCCCTGATAATATTCTGACGAGAAGTTTGCAATCTTGGGTAGATATAATTCGCTTGGATTCAGTAAAAATTATG
>NW_004797521.1:759646-762649 GCF_000002075.1 Aplysia californica | reverse complement strand
GGATTGGGGTCCGAGTGCGACACCTCGCCTTTGAAGGGGTTGCACCTTCTGCAGACGAAGCAGTGGGTCTATTTATATCCCCCCGACCCACTGGGGGTATGTTGGAATGTGCCAAACAGTTAAATAAATGTGTTGCACGCCCCGCTGAATGGAGTTTCCTCCCCTTGTAGGTACACACAGGTCGGGTGAACAAACCTGCCAGGAAGCAGTAGTCGTTGGAATTTTCTCGCAAGATGCAGCCTTCAGCCTCATCCGTCGCCTCCGGTAAGAATAGGCCCAATTTGGTCTTCTTGGTTTTCAACCGTGAAGCTGGAATATCAGGTTAAAAATACAATTTTTTTTTCTCAAAAGGCATACTCATAATAATATAATCTTTTATAATGTACATGAATTCATTACAAATTGATGTGACGTCATAGTTCCGGGTTGATAATATTTAACTTTTTCGTCCTATCATCCGCCTCCAATGATTACGGGAAAACACTTGAAGTAGGCCATCTTTTATAAACACGATGTGCCATTGAACAGGGATGAGATATGTTTAAACGCGTTTCCGTTTCTAACTACTGTAATTCGTTTTCGTCTTCATTATCCCCCAAATCTCCTCTCCCCGCTTTCGCCTTTCGCCCACGTTTCAAAGTTTTTCCATAACTACTTTTCTAAATTATACATATTTATTTTAAGCACACGTTTCTTTTCTTAGTTCACCGCTTTGCGCCCCAAATCCCTTTCAGAACTTCTATAAAGTAAAAAATAGCATCCAGCCCTTCACCGATTAAAAAAAACAAAACGTAACATATTACTCAAACATAAGTGAAAATCAAAACACCGTGAAAATACACAAAAACGTGAAAATTCACCAAACGTTTTAAACTTACAATTTGGTCTTCTCAGCTTCTTGAGTAGCTCCTCGGATGAACCGTAGATTTGTGAGCCGTCGATGAATGACGTCACCGAGTTGATCTGCTGACGGGGATCTGGAATAAAATATGTGAATGGGTTTTACACCGCTATAAACACTATAAGGTCATTTGAGTGGCTGGAACTTAATATCCTCCTATAGGACTGAGCTAAATAGGAACAACTTGCACACAGGCCCTCTAAGATTTTTCGCCCTTGTCCGAGAAGGCTAGGTGTAGATCGTTCCTACCAGAAGATCAGGGATGTGGCTAAAAGACAGTAGTAAGAAGGGGCCAAGGAGTAGCAGTAGAAAGGCTGCAGAAGAGTCAGGAGCCCAGGGGAGGGGCAAAGGAGGTGAGGGGTGGGGGCAGAAAGTGGAAATGAAAGCTGACAACAGAATATTGCTAGAGAGCAGGAAAGGAGGTGAAAGGAAACCATTTTAGAGAAGAAAAATTTTCGGTTGTTACCGGGTCAGGTTTAATGACGGCTTCCGTGCAAATTACAAATAGGCCCCTCGCTTAATTTAAGTAAAAGTTTTCCGGCACTTGCAACACAATCAGGTTATACAGCTGCCGATCATTAGAGATGTTCTTAGAGAGAAGTATACACAGAAAAGGAGGAGAGATAAGGGTGATAGTTGATAGACACCTAGTAGTTTAAGTACTAATACTAGCAATGTCACCATCATAGTATGAAACTTCGTGCAAACTTTCGGAACCTTCGGTGACACTGTAAAGATTACTCCACTAGGGAGCGGGACAGAGGGCGCACACCTCGTGACTCGAGAGAGCTGAGGAATATAGGTCCAACGTGATCTCTAAACAATTAACTACTAACCAGTTGCTGTAACCATCTCCAGTTAGGGTTATGGCAACACTTGGATGTGTAACTTAGCAATAAACGTTATAAGAGTGAAGTAACATTTCTATGTATTTATCTATTTATTCATTCATTTATTTATATATAAAACAATTCTCCTGTGGATTTACTCTAAGACTAACAGCTAATTTTAAAATCCAGAATGCTGCACACTCTGTTATTACTAAACACAAAAGCGCCAGATGATAGAATTGGGGCAGGGTAAAATAAAAGAGGCAGGGTAAAAAAAAAAGACCGAAAGACATGACAGAGAGACAGAGAGACAGAGAGACAGAGAGACAGAGAGACAGAGAGACAGAGAGAGAGAGAGAGAGAGAGAGAGAGAGAGAGAGAGAGAGAGACTAACTGATATTATGCTGTATCTGTAACTGAAAGAATGCAGGAAAAGTAAGAAGGAACGGGTTTTGACGCATTGTGGATGTAAGGAAAGAAAACAGTAAACAGATAAAGAACTTTCATGACTACAGAATATTACACCAATGAAAATATTCTTTGTAAACATATTATGAAACATCTAATTTCCTTGAACTTCAGAGAAAGACTTGCCCCTTCCTCATCTACAGCAATGGCTGGACTAAACTGTCTATGCGTTCTCATATTTATGTCTTTTCCTAATTAGACGGGCATGGAAGATAACTTATTTATAGATGGTTATGCTGGGGAAGGACTAAACCGTGGTTATATGCGATGCATCGTGGGGAAATCAAACGCTAGTCAAAATGATGAAGTTGAAGAAACCAACATTTTTCCGCCCGTAGGTCAAATTTTTTTCTTTTTTTTTCTTTTAAAGCTCAACACTTTCTATAACCATTCGGAAACATATTCCTGGTTGATTTTACTTAACGTTGATCACAGACACAAAGAAACTAAATTTATAGTTTCCAAGGACACTTAAGCTGTCGAAGTCACCAAACTTTGGAGATCATTTTCACGCAAGTTTTACCTCTGACCCCAGGCCACTCCCACCTCCTTCAGCCACATACTTCAACCTCTACCTCGGTGCATACTAGATGGGATTTTTTTTGACAATAAAAGAAAGACAAATAAACAACTTTAAAAGTGTAGAATACCAATACATGTATCTCCATATGACCAAAATTTGACGAGCGCCTGTTTCTACAATGTCGTGATACCAAATATTGTGTTTGTTGCAATGGGTGAAAAGGGAGAATCGATGGTTGTATGGTGTTGCGTTACCTCGTGTCTCAGCAGAAAGTATATATA
>NW_004797521.1:751938-759541 GCF_000002075.1 Aplysia californica | reverse complement strand
TCTCTCTCTCTCTCTCTCTCTCTCTCTCTCTCTCTCTCTCTCTCTCTCTCTTTCTCTCTCTTTCTGTGTTTCTTGTGCGTGGTTGGCGGACCCTCTGGTAAGGTTTGCTCCTCTTTTCCTTTCAAACATCTATCATTGATACCTCTCCCTTAATCTTTGGCACTCATATGAACTAATCGTTTTGCAAGTGGCGTGATACTCTTACAAAACTAAGTATTTCTTGAGCCCTCTTCTTTCTTTCTTTGTGAGACAAGGTGTGATCCCATAGGAAAAAAAATGTTCTTCACTTTATTCCGAATGTTTCTTGCTCTTTCGTTTAGATCTGACCAATCTGTATAATATTTCTTGAAGACACATTGTTTTTTATGTCAGTGTTAAAGGCCCTCATCTACCCACTTTAAACATTGTGGGAGGCGGCCTTGACAAGGCCAACTCGGGCCGAGAGGGATACAACGTCTCAGGAGACAGATCGAAGCATTCGATAAGATATTCTTCTTATTCCCCACAAGGGAATCGAACTCTAGTCTTCTGCTTGCAACGGCGAAGCGACTAATTGCTACACCACTGACCCCGGTGCAAATATCGACTGAGCGCGAATCTCGTACAAGACCTTGGTGGTAAGAAGAGCCATGTCCTTATATAATATTGATGTAGTTAGAGCATCTTGTACTTAGATGCTGGCTTGTCTTCCCCTAAACCTGAACTGTACTTACCGTAACAAGTTCAATTTAACACTGTTGGGGGGTTGTAAGGAAGGGGAGGGGCGTGCTCTTTCACACACTACCTCCAATTACTTGCTCCCATCACCGACGTCTTTGCACATCAGCTCCTCTCTAAAGGAGCAAAATGATGTGGTGGCGTATTCGTTATCCGGAGGTCATTTAGAATGAAGAAGAAACGTGTGAAAAGTGAGGTGTGCCCTTTGAACTCCACCTTAGAACCCTTTATTTTGTTTCTCTCCATGAGCGGGCTCTTAGGTGGAGACTAGTGTAGATATACATATCCTTGTGAATGTATGTGTATTTTGTGTGTGTGTGTGTGTATTTGTGTGTGTATTTGTGTGTGTATTTGGGTGTGTGTATTTGTGTGTATGTATATTTGTGTTTGCGTGCACCCGCGTGTGTGTGTGTGTGGGTGTGTGTGTGTTTGTGGGTGTTCATGAGGCCCTATTTACAGAATATAAGCAGTCAATAATGGATGCTTTAAAAAAAAATTCACCTCTTCTATTTGAGCTATAGCTTTCAGCACCACCCTATCAATCGTTTTGTCAAATTCACACTGATCCTCTGCTAACGCTTATAATGTCATCGTAAACTCTCTTCCGCTATCGAATTACTAGTTCAGAATGGAAGAATGAATTTATCGCGTATTCTCTATCATGCCCAACCCATATCGATCGTCAAAGTACAGGTTTTCACGATGAGCAAAGTGATGCTATTTATAAGACAGTGCAGCGTTGCACTGAATGCCTGCATAGACCGGTATTATAGATTAGCGCTTTTAGATGTTCCGATTTGGTGCGTGGGTGATCATTACGTGCAGAGATTGACGCGTTATGTCTTGATTCATAGACAAAGTGAAAAAGAATCAGTGTTTTGTATTCCAATGATAAAGTATTACTAATGTAGTCTTTCTTATCACACGTGCACGTCGCACAACTATAAGAATGATCAAGATCAATGTACGGACTCTCGAACATTATAGTAGCATGTTCGAATCCTGTCTGGGGCCCAACGTTGTGTCCTTGGGAAAAGCACTTTATAGGAATTTCGCTAACCTTACCCACTGTGAATGGGAAACCGACTTAAGACAGCGAAATGTCTTGTCAGTTTGTTCAGGTTTGAGTGAACTATTGGCTGCTTACATTGTATGCTTTCTAGGTAGACGAGAATGTTTCTGAGTGTTCAGGGGTCTACAATAGTTATGAAATGCATATAACATACTGCAGAGCGTGGATACGCGCTATACAAATGCAATTGTTTATTAATTGTTAATTATGTTTCGTCCCAAAGAATTGTCATAGGCGTAAAAGTTTTCTTTTAACCATTTTCCTCATACGGCTAAATGGCATACATTATTCTTTTCATAACATACAGTGCACGGACCTGCCCCCCTCCCTTCAAGACTAAGAAGATGCCTTGGATTTCGTACAGTAAATTAGAAGCAGCTTTAAAAAAAATTATTTAGCGTTTTGATAATTTAATTGTATGCTGGTTAGGGTTCTTACGTCGTATTGGGAGGAGATTTAACTTACGTTGCTATGCTTGCTCTTTTCGATTTGAAACTAAAGACACTATCGTAGATATCATGTTTGAGATTTCTCTCCTAGTCCTGAAAGTCTGTGTGCCAGATTCCTCATCGAAGCCTGGGGAACAATCCGGATTTATCCACCGACAACGTTTGTACGAAATAAATGCTATTATTGAAATAAAGACATTTCGAATGATGAGAGCGTTGAAGAATACTTTTAGGGGTAGGCTAAACTTAAATTTGAGACCTGATTTTTCTTACATTACTTGACCTACTTTGCATGTCTGGGGTCTCGATTCTCCGTCGGGCCACATTTGGGTCACCATGACGTCATGCACGAAATATGTTTTTAACTTGTTAGCCTATAAGAAACGGGCTGGAGTGGGAGTGTGAGGGGTTAAAATGTAATTTTAACTTCTGACTCACAGAAGGGGTGCTTGTGGTTCGTTTTAGAAAAGAAAAAGAAACCCATTACAAGAGAGTAAGAGGTGGGGTAATAAAAAAGAAAACGAAAAGAAACATCGTAATAGAAGACATTAAATCACGGGTGAGAGCTGACCCGTAGAAAAGGAGTGGGCAGTGTTAACAAATTGGAGAAAACGTAACAAATACACACAGACGCACACACACACACACACACACACACACACACACACACACACACACACACACACACACACACACACACACACACACCACACACACCCACACAGACACGCGCACACACACATACACTCGCACACACACACACACACACACACACACACACACATACACACGCACACACTCACACACATGGGCTCTGTGCTTGGTTGGTGGGTGCTCTTGTGCGATTTGCTCCTTCTTTCCTTTCAAACAGCTATCACGGATACCTCTGTTCCTTCTTTTTGTGTGTTTGTTCCTCTCTGGTGACACCTCTAATCTTCGGCACTCGTATGAGATTAATGTGTTGCAAGCGTCGTAAAACGCTTACTGAATTATAAAAACATTACCACCCCCTCCCTTTCCGCTTAAAAATGTAAGAATATAACATAAACATACGCGCTCACGCACACACGAGCTCACACGCATGTACTCACACGCACGCTCTCACATACACTCGCTCTCACACTCGCGCTCACACCCACGCATTCACACACAAACACTCACGTGATCACACTCTTCCGCTCTCTCTCTCTCTCTCTCTCCCACACACACACACACACACACACACACACACACACACACACACACACACACACACACACACACACACACACACACACACACACACACACACACAGGGACGCAGGCCCATGTCCGCGCACTGACAGACTCAATTAGCAACATCTGTAGTGAGTAGTGCTTTTTGAACAAGACAGTAATGCTGTATGTTTAGGTTCCTTTTGGGTACAGCTGTCATAGTTCTGTCCCTGTCATTAATCAAAACAGTTCATCAACGAATTAAGTTGTTATTTTTTGTTAAGTGTTTTACGGCGCTCGCAACTGCATAAGGTCATATGAGGGGGGCGGAACACATTAAACATTTTCAGTTGGTAGGAAATTTTGAATTTTGCCCGGGTGGCATCCGAAGCCTACTCTTATCGATTTTAGGCCACCAAGGGATTTTTAACGTGCGCAACTTGCACCCGTGCCCTCCAAGATTTTTTGCCCTTGTCAGAGAAGGCTAGGTGTAGATCTTTCCTACCAGAAGATCAGGGGTGTGGCTGAAAGACAGCAGTAAGAAGGAGCCAAGGATAAGCAGTAGAAAGGCTGCAGAAAGAGTCAAGAGCCAAGAGGAGGGGGCAAAGGAGGTGAGGGGGTGGGGGCAGAAAGAGGGGATGAAAGCAGACGACAGAACATTGCTAGAGAGCAGGAAAGGGAGTGAAAGGAGACAATATTAGAGAAGAAAATTCCCCTTTCCTCGGAATAATTATAGGGCAGTCAAAAACTCGTGGTGCATATTTTTGTCAAATATCCTCTCAACTATCGAACATAGGTTCTTCAATTTTAGCCCAATTACTAGTATCAATTTGTCTTAACAGATCAACATTTTTATAAACACCTGCTAGCTGTATTCAAGAAAATTCCTTAATAAATACTAATTAAAAGTCGGTGGTTTCTACAGGTTTTTAAATGCTTACAGCTGGGGCAATATTGCTTATAATAGCAAGCCCGTCATAGTTTTCTAATCGGGACATTATGCTTACTGATCGCATGTTTGATAACCATTAGTGCAAAAAATGTGTTCACTATACTATAAAATTAGTTTCTTGTAACAAGTTTTGCCACTAAAACGTGTCATTGATGAGCTGTGACGTATACCATATATTATGCGTAATCAAAATGTGTGTGAGAAGCGGAAGAAGTGCTGTGAACAATCCTATTTTACGTGTGACAGAGATTTCAAGCATTTCATAGACATTTATTTTTTCTTTAAAAAAAAAAAATCAAGCCCCAATTGTTCTGGAAAAGTATGGTTTAGTTAAGACAAATTGATACACACTGCTGTGTAAAGTATGGATGAAATTGAGTCACCCGTTAAAGAGCTATTTGAGGATAAGTTGCGCCACGAATTTTTGACCGCACTATAGTAAAAATAATATCAAGAACAACAACAAAAATAACAACAAAAACAACAAAAATAATAATAACAATAATAATAGTAATGATAATAATAATAATGATAATAATAATAATAATAATAATAATAATAATAATAATAATAATAATAATAATAATAATAATGATGACCATCATTATAACGCCAACTCTCGTGTACACAGTTCTATGCGTTTGACATAAATCCAAGTACAAAGAACAAAAAACTGGGAGAAAAAAAATAGAATACCTTTCGGTAGAGAAAACACGCTGACCATTTTGTCTCGTTGTCTCCTAATGCCCTGAAGATAATTTTGCTTTCTATTTTTGGGTACCAAAGAGGAGGCCGAACATCTCGTTGAATTAATGTACATCAGAGATCTCTATTAGTACCTTGTCTAGAGTCACCGCCTGTATTCTCAGGTTGCTTTCGTGCTTTTTCACTTTTCCCACATACTGTTTTGAGTCATTAGCCTGTATTCACATTTGCTCTCGTCTCTTCCTGTATGTTGTTATCATCAGTCATTGATTCACAGACACAGTTTTGAATCATCACCCTTTATTCACATACACTGTCTTAAGTCATAGGCTGTATTCTCATAAGTTGTATTCGTGAGTCATAGGCCTCTGTTCACATATAATGTTTTGAGACATCTGCTTCTATTTTTTACGTTCGCTGTCTTGAGTTCTTAGCCTCAATTCAAATACGCTATGTGGTGTCCTCTGCCCCTATTCAAATACTCCATCTTGAGTCATCAGACTATATACTCATACGTTGTTGATCTTGACCAATGGCCTCCATTCATATATTTTTTTTCCTGAGTCTATCCGCATACGATGTCTGGAGACATCAGCCTGTATTCTCATATGTTGTTATCGTGACTCAAGTGTTTTTATTCACTTACAGTGTCTTGATTTATCAGCCTTGATTCACATAATATTGTTTACAGTAACGCCATCAGCTTCTGTTCTCATACGTTGCTGTCGTGGGTCATTGGCCTCCATTCTCATATTATTATGTTGTCTTGAGTCATCTGCGTTATTTACTTACTACGTTGTCAAAAATCGTCGGTCTCAATTCATATATTATGTTGCTTGAGACAACGGCCTCTATTCACATACGTTGTCTAGAGGCACTGGTCTCTTTTCACAAATTATAAAAGAACTAATAAGGACTTTTTTTCTAGCCTTTTGCAGAACACGTGAGCTTAAGTTAAGGCCTATGTTGTTAGCTTTTTTGAAAAATTGCGCTAGCTTAATCTGGAAATTTTATCATTACTTACTGATATAAAATCTACAGCATGAAAATATCTTTAAAAGCTTATGCTCCAGAAATAAATTCTTGTATGTATTAAATAGAATTTGAACATCTGACATGTTTAGTTAAGAAATTGATCGGCGAGAGAAAGTTTGCTGTTCAAATCCAGTAAAGCTCGATGATGATAGACCTTCCTAATATGTCCCCAAACTTAAGATTTCTCTCTGCATTCCAGTCAGTCTTCGAAAAATAAGTGCATTGTTATTAGTTACCTTAAACGGAGGCTAACAGAATAAAAACAAAGGTCAGGAGTTATAAAAATGGACATTTTCGTTTAAATGTGACTTTGGCATCTAGTACCAGCTAAAAGAAATACACAAAACCATTTTTCCACAAAGAATTACGACCCTGGCAAACATGAAAATACTGAAGGTTGAAACAATATCATTGCAGTTAAAGTAGTTTGATCTTTCTTGGCCTATTTTTGGCATTTTATGGGCGTCTCATCTGGTTTCTGTACTTTGAATGGATAGGCAGTTATGGGAAAGTGGATGGTTGGAGGGTACCACTGAAATAGGTCCTGCTTCTTTACTTTCTCTAGTTATTTCTGTCTGCCTGTCTGTCTGTCTGTCTGTCTGCCTGTCTGTCTGTCTGTCTGTCTGTCTGTCTGTCTGTCTGTCTGTCTGTCTGTCTGTCTTTTCCCCAGCACTAAATGACCATACTAAAACTAAACATAAACAAAAAAGCAATTGATAAAAGTAAGTTTGTGGTGTCGGTGGCCAAATGGTTAGGCTCTCGGGGTCCCAACTATGAGGACTTGGGTTCGAATCCCGTCGGGGGTCTGATGCCGTGTTCTTGGGAAAGACATTTTATACGAATTTTATCACTTAACCCTGATGGGAACAAGTACTCGGCTATAGACAGTGAACGACGTTGTCTGTTTGTTTGTCAGTGTTTGAGCTTGCACAGTATGCTTCGCAGGAAGCCGAGAATATTTCTGAGCCCTCTGTGGTCTGCCCGGGTAATAATGATAATATAGTGTAAAGCGCATAAAGCCTGCTTGGATATGTACTTCCTTCTTTGAAGAGATACGAAATTTAGGTCGCCATGACGTAATGCGGGAAACGCTTTTAATCTATTTTAGCAATAGGAAGAGGGATTCGAAATTGACTTATACCAAGCAATGCGGGTGAATGTGGAAGAAAGGGGAAAGGGGATGCGATCTATCATATTATTATTATAAAGCAAAATATATCACTCCCACTATCTTAAACCTGCAGTTACATCCAACCGCAGCCCACTCCCTTTCAAAACGGTAAAAGTGTGTGTTGGGGAAAAACTTACTTACATATTTGTGTGCTTCCCGGGAAGCTGAGAATGTTTCGGAGTGTTCTATGATCTGCTGGGGTAATAATATAGTGTAAAGCGCATAGAGCCTGCTATACAAATGCTATCTATTATTATTATTATTATCAGAGCACCCGCCAACCACCCACACACAGAATGTAAAAACGT
>NW_004797521.1:745100-749644 GCF_000002075.1 Aplysia californica | reverse complement strand
TTGTGAGTGTGTGCGAGCAGGTGTGTTTGTTTGCGTGGGATCAAGAGGCGGAGGGTATTTGTGTCAACTGAAAAGAGTGTAATTTATGTTTAGAAAATAAAAACCCACCCAAAAAACTTGTTTTGACGCTCCCAGACCTGAAAGAAAAATCATTGTTGAATCAATGTCAAACTACTCGCATCCGATACAAATAAGGCGATGTCGCGACAATTATTCTCAATGACTTAATAAGAGATAAGGTCAAACACACGTGATTTCGGTGCCAGGTCGTAATCGATACAGATCAGGGATCAGTCATTGATGGGAGTTTTGCCACTTAACTCTTTTAGTAAATTACTCTGAGATGTTATGAGAAAGAATAAATGTCACTACGTCGTATTTTGTCCTTTATTTTTTTTTTTTACTTCTTTTTCTTGTTTTTTTTTTTTTAAGGGAGGGCGGGGACATATTGCGCTTGATTCATGCCTTCTTCGAATAATTTGTGTCTGGCATCTGTACGCTTTCAACAACCTGCAAGATACGAAACGTTCATTTCGTGGGTTACAGTTAGATCAGTCGTATCCATGATTAAGAATTCAATTAACTCTATGACCAGTGCTCTCTGCAGCATATTCCATTGGATCCCCTCATGAAATTTTGATGCGGTTGAGAGATGAGTGGCCAGTGCATTCTATTTCATATTGTATGTACGTACATTTTTCAGCTCATAACTTTACCTGACTTTATGGTCGTCTGCAAAAAAAAAAAAAAGAAAGTATCGATGTCTCCGCTCAACTGTTCATATCATTGGTCGTTCCAAAAAAAATGTAGATTGCTTTATTGTAAATATCATTCAAAATATTATGTTGAAACTGAGATTTTACCACTAATTTTTAATATTTTAATCGAAATAACCAAGCCGTGCTGTGAACTGTTGTGAATGCAACCAACTTGGGTTTCACGCACTCATATGACCTTATGCAGTTGCGACAGCCGTAAAACCCTTACCAAATTAAAATCTAAACTCACAATTCGTCGTAGTCGTCGTCGTTTTGTTGTTGTTGTTGTTGTTGCTGTTGTTGTTGCTGTTGTTGTTGCTGTTGTTGTTGTTGTTGTTGCAAGTCCAACACTTTACCCCTTATTCAGGAAGCCCTCAACTTCGTAGATTAGCGTTTGTTATGGTCGTGTTCTGGCTAAATATGAACAGTATCAATTTTGGTAAGAGTGGTTCCTGGTCACCTAATTTCGAATGGCTGCAAACGGAGTTGACAAGCATACATAACGTTGGATTTTGTAACTATGCGGCTCACGGTATTTCCCCTTTTTCTGGGAAAGAATTCAAATCGCAACAGCGAAATTGTAAACTTCAAAAAAATATTTTAAAACATCGACACAATTTAGATAATTAGGAGACCGGCTTCCGACCCTGCCTCTGTCATGGCCAACCAACTCCAAACCGGGCTTTGAGGGATCCAATACAAAATGTCTCAGCAGAAAGACTAAGATACTAGATCTAGATAAAATTTCTCTACACTCTTGAATCAAACTCTGTCTCCTGCGTGTGACAGCGAAGCACCTTGCCGCCACACCACAGACGCAAGTATTATGAAAAACAAACGGAAGAGGCGAATGTGGCCAGAGGGAGCCGATGCTCTTCCTTTGAAGCTCACTACTTTGCTGAGTAAACTATGATAAAGGAGACATAAACTTCTTTGGATAAATACTGAGAAAAAGGGAGGGGATGAAGTGGGGGATCGGTAGGTGTGGGGTCTATGCCAAGCATTTGAGTATGAATCGAACATGCCAATTTTCACATTCGCCAATCTATCCGGCGATGTAATATCTTTATTCTTTTTCTTTTCTCTCTCTCTCTCTCTTTTATAAAGGGTTTTGGAAAGGGGGGGGGGCAGGGTGTCTTATAAAGTTCATCGTTCAAGAAATCCGAGGAAAAGAGGTGTGCGCACAAGATCAATAAGCGTTTGATACATGCTAAACATAGCAATGCTATCGGGATTTCTGAACAAGTTGAAAGCATTGGCAATTGTCAGCGCGGCTGTCGGATTCATTGAGATGGATTTGTGCTCGCGTGCAATTTCCATTTTTAAGCGGAAGAGAGCTTTTAAAAATGTGATTGAGCACCCAGCGGTCCATGAAGAGATGCGGGGAACATAAAGGACGAGCGCTCTTCACATCGCCCAGATTTGTTTGTCCGGATAGCCACAAGAAAGTAAAGAAAATAAATAAAGGCTTGACTGAGATTGCGTTGAAAAGGGTTCGAAACCCTTGCAGGAATGTTTCTGCTCTTGTGCTAAGTGAAGACATTTTAATTAGAAATCTATCAATAGAAGTTGTATTGGTAACGAGTTCTACAATTTAGATTCTGGACTACCATAATTCTAAAATGTACGAACCACCTTTCTGGTAAACGGTTAAACTCTATTCGGTAACAGCCATGTGCCGTTTCTTTGGAGTCTTCCTTCCTTGCGTTATCATAAAACTATCGCTACATATGTATAACGATGTGCTCATTTTCGTCTCGTACCATTAGAATGTAGTTACACACTGCATGTTAGCTTAACAATACAATTATTGTTGTGTTTCAGTTCTTGCTGTAGTTTTTTTTTTAAATTCAGAATTCAGTGCACGTTTCATTTTATCGTTCCTTTCATAATCTTGTAATTGTTTCCTTTCATTTCTCAAATCATAAATCTGGATGGGTTTCATTTCATGTTTTTGCTCGATCGTAATTATTCAGCGCAGGTTTCAATACTGAGCGCATTTCATTTCATAGAGCGAGGAGGAGGAATGTGGTGACAGGGGAAGGGGGGAGGGGGGGGGGATATGTTCCAGTTAGATAAATCCCAAAATGTTTCACTTTCTAGATAAGATATTTAAATAATCGCCTGTGACAGTACCAGTCTAAGACATCTTACAGGCAAGATGAAGATGTGACTCATAATCAAACCCCAATCCTCTGACTTTAGGAAAAAAAAAAGGTAAAGTACAGTTCAAGCTTCGAGCGTGTGTACCGTCGCATGTAGAAGACATATGTTCGGTTCCTGTATGAAGGGACATTTTATCGGGTGTCTCCGACATTCTGCTGGGACATTAATTGTATTCCTCTCAACTCGGGCTGGCCTTGACAAAGGGGAAGCGAAGCAGCCAGCCTCCTAAATGATCTAAATACTTTCAATGCAGACAAATAGTATATTACGTAAACACTTGACCGTTTTTTACCGCTCAAGCTAAAGCTCTTCGTTCACTGTCAATAATATTTATTTCTTTAAATAATTTGCAATTCTGTTCTCTTTATCTAGCTCCCCGGGCTTTCTTCGGGGTTAATAATTTTGTAGGCTACAGGGTATCTCTGCAAAGGCTGCTTTCCCATAAGACTATTTTAGCTGGAAGCATCATGGATGTATTCCGCATTTTATATGTTCGCTTCATGGAAGTCCCGGGCCAAGATGGCCGAGCCATGGGTAATTACACAGGGTGTCACTCCAAATAATTTGTTGCTCATGCCTTCAGCGAGATAAAAATGATCACGTAAATTATGCCCCAGATCGCTGCCAACGCCGTCTCCTGTGGTTAGTTATCTTCTGGGTATTTTTTTTGCTGGAGGCAACATTGATCTTCTTCTTGTGCTCTGTATTCGACAAATCGACAAAACCGGAGTTTGGAAAGGAGGGTGGGGGTCGCTGTAGAGGTATGGGTTTTTTTTTGGGGGGGGGAGGGCGGGGGATGTGGAAATGGGGATAAGGTGTGCTGTGGAAGTGGGGGTGTATGAGCAATAGGGAAGAGGGAGATCAGGAGAGAGATGAGGGGGTTCAGAACAGAGGGGTGGGGTAGGCGGGTAGGAGAAAGAACAGTGAAAGGGAAGGGAGGGGAAAGTGAAATAACAGTCGAAAGGCTTTGGAAGGTGGGGGGATCTTGACATAATTTTTTTCAAAGGAGGTGGGGAACGAGGGTGGGGGGGAGGAGAGGGAGGGGAGGAGAGATGGGGTGCAGTCAACTCTACTCCATATCTGTGAGTACTTTGTTCTCAGCGTTAAGTATAACAAACCATCCTCTTTGTATCATAGAGGTCAACTGAGCGCTTGATCATATTTTGTACAGA
Source organism: Aplysia californica (assembly GCF_000002075.1). NCBI lineage: Eukaryota > Metazoa > Mollusca > Gastropoda > Aplysiida > Aplysiidae > Aplysia > Aplysia californica. The sequence goes on along the minus strand of NW_004797521.1, from coordinate 745,548 downwards.
TCACACTCTGTTCAAACAACACTCTGTCTTTTCCAACAACATTTTTACCCGCTACACTTCGTTATTATTATTATCTTTTTAAAATGTAGACACACGCTCTTTACATGATAATATGTGTTTGTTTCCATATCAGTTAGCTCACTTGACATTCCCAGTGACGCGTTTGACTCTTCTTACTTCTACCGTCGTTTGACGTCATCTTTTGAGCAGAACGACATCTTGAAATCAATACAGAGAAACTGAATCCGGGAAATCGGTTTGACAAAGACCAATTCTGAAAACCCAGATCTAAAAATCCGGCTGTGGTTGTTCATTTAATTTTCTCTACGTTCTCCTGGAGTGCATTTTACTTTCGCAGAAAGGCTGGTAAGTGAACAGTTACAAGACCAAACTTAATTATGTCGCCAGAGGCATGAACTCAAGTCATCTTCTGAACATAGACTGTCTA
>NW_004797521.1:741680-743260 GCF_000002075.1 Aplysia californica | reverse complement strand
GGGAATAGATAGATAGATAGATAGATAGATAGATAGATAGATAGATAGATAGATAGATAGATAGATAGATAGATAGATAGATAGATAGATAGATGAAATATCCACATGATGATTTAGCTGTTGATATATATAGCGAGAAGCTCAGTTCGCTTTGTCGTCTCGTTTTTCAAGCGTCACACACAATTATTAGTATACTATTACTCATTACCATACTATGTAACACAATACCATGCCGTGCGTTGTGATGTTTCGATCAGTCACTCAGGCTTCAATGCTCGAATCCAAATGAGTTCGAATAATCGTTCATGAAATACTTCCTTAAAGCCTGGACGGTGGTGCAGTGAAGGGCGAATTAAATATTTCATTTCAAAATGTCCTACTCCGAGTCTTTTATTTTTTGTTGTTATATGTGTGAGGCAGCGTGGTGGAATCGGGCTCTCGTCAGTTTTGGGGCATATAGAGTTATTGGTATCATCTTAAAGCTTGTTTACTTGACTTTATTTGGATGAAAAAAATATCCTTTTATCTTGAATACAAGTCGAGATATTTGCGAAGGAAGAAGGTGGGGGTCACCTGTATTCAGAGGTAGAATTAGTGAGAAAATGGCCGCCAAAGATTAGTTATTTCCTTAGCTTAATAGTCCTTGGTAACTGAAAATTTACATTTTTTGTGCCTGTAATAAACGTTTTTCAGAAAATTTCACCCAGAAATGACTTCGTTTATGGGCATGAAAGGTGTTGAGCGAAAAAACAAAAATTCGATAAAAATTCACCGACCTGCGGAAAAAATGCAAGTTTCTTCACTTTGATTATTTTAACGAGAGCCTGATTCCACCACGCTGCCTCACATATACACAAATAATCGTTCATGAAATACTTCCTCAAAGCCTGGTCGGTAGTGCTGTGAAGGGCGAAATTAGTATTCCATTTCAAAATGTCCTACTCCGAGTCTTTTATTTATTTTTTGTTTGTTATACCTAAAGATGATCACACCAATGCCCTGGTCCCAACTCTGTAGTACGAGCGAGGGGCTTCGTTGTGCTTGAGTCCTATGCGTAAACGAGTAAATCGCGTGGTGACTCGGAGTTCATCACAAACCTTCTGATCCGACACTTCGTGAGGCTTAATAACACTTGAGTGACATTCTAATCTCTGCTATCTTGACTGATCTATCTGCTCTGAGCCAAGAGAAAAGATCGAAGCCCTAGAAGTCAGGTCCGAGCCTACTTTCCTGGGGTTTTTCTGTGCAGGTTGCTTGGCTGGGATTGATTCAGAGCTTAAGTAAAGTGCGTAAAGGTCAGGTTTGATAGAATTTTCGATCTGAGGTAATTTAGAATTTAAAAAAAAAGCGGAAGGTTAGGTTTGATTGAACTTTCGATGTAGGGTGATTCAGATGTCGAATAAAATGAGGAGAGTGAGGTTTGATTGAACTGTCAATCAAGTAGGATGAATCTGTTCCGTTTTTGTGTGTGTTTGTGTGAGAGAAATTTCCCTCCCCCAGAGATAAAGAGTTCCCTTTAACGTGCTTATATGATTTCTTTCCAGCTCACATTAAAACACACACAAGCATTACATTATAAC
>NW_004797521.1:733557-740176 GCF_000002075.1 Aplysia californica | reverse complement strand
TATTTCATTATCTCTCTTTCTCTCTCTCCCTCTCTCTCCCTCTGTCTCTCTGTCTCTCTTTCTATCTCTCTCTCCCACTCTGTATCTCTCCGCCACCCCTCCTCTCCCCTCCGCCAAAATACCCTTTCATATTCCCCGTCTCTCCCTTCTTTAGCCTGCCCTTCCCCAAACATCCACCTCTGTCCCTTTCTCTTTCTCACTCTCTTTCTCTCTTGCTCTCCATTTCCCTCTATCTTCCTCTGAGCCCAGTTTCTGTATCTTACTGAACATCTCTCTTTGTATCCTCCATATTTTCCTTCTCCCGTCCACCACCTCCTGAAACATTCTCCTCTTCTTATTATGATATCTCCTCTCTGTGCACACCTCTCATCCCCTATCTACATTAAAACGTACTACTAGGTTCACCTCAGGTGACAACAAATCTTTTTTAAAAAAATTACATGTAGTTGCTGAGTGGGTGGTTGGCGGGTGCTCTGGTGTGGTCTGCTGCTTCTTCTATCCTATCAAACATCTATCGTCCTTATCTCCCCCTTCTTCTTTTTTATGTTTGTTACTCTCTTGTATCACCTCTAATCTTCTGGCGCTCATATGACCTTATTATGCAGTTGCGAGCGCCGTAAGAACTCTGCTTTAACATAACAATATTGTAGGAGACGGGCAACCGACTCTGCCTGTCAGGGTCAACCCGGGCTGTGAGGGATACAAAATCCCGGCAGGAAAACCGTCGAGATACTCAATACTTTCTCCCAACTCGGGAATCGAACTAGGGTGTCCTGTGTGCGACAGCGAAGCTCCTAACAACTAACTACACCACAGACGCCGATGTCAGCAAATTTGCGACACACGTCTGGACCAGCAGTGTCTCATACGTCAACATTGGGATCAAGGAAAAAACCAAAGGAATTTCTTTTCCTTTTGTTTCCTCGATAAATGATTTGGCTAATTTTTCCTTTGTTGTTTCGCCGTGTATCGTGATCTGTTTATTAACGAGATGAAAAGGGAATTCGAATGAATTTCTGTGTATCCAATTAAAAATTGCTACAGGCGGAATTGTATTGATTAAACTTTGAATAAATGGAATGAAAAAAACACAAAAACTCCAGTCAGCAAGTTCACGGTATTTGGTTCATCTCACAGGAATAATGATATCTGTGAAAAGAAACAATGCTCTAATTGGCTTTGCGTGAGGTTAAAATACCTCTGGGGGCTCCTGTTTTAATGCCCTCAGGAGATTTCCAGAGACCATTTCGAAAAGAGAAAGACGTTCTGTTTGACTTTTAAATGTAAATCAGGACAGTGAAAAAGACTTCGAGCAACAAAATCATGTTTCATGAAGATCAACGCATACACAAATTAGCCACCTTTAATACTTCTAGATATTATTAACTATTGCCTCTACGTTAAAATGGCTTTGTAGCGATGTCTATTTGCATGTTCCAGAAGTGAAAAAAATAATGTCTATGATGTATTATTGGAGCCAGCGATCGAAGTCGCAACAGGAAAATAAAGTGTGTGTTGGGCTGATGAAAGCTTTCGCTATGATCTATCATGCGTAGAGAGAGAAAGAGAGAGAGAGAGAGAGAGAGAGAGAGAGAGAGAGAGAGAGAGAGAGAGAGAGAGAAAGGGAGGATGAAAAAAAGAGATATATAGAGGGATAGAGATAGAAGGAGACATTGGGAACAGAAAAAAAAGAGACAGAGAGAGAGAGAGAGAGAGAGAGAGAGAGAGAGAGAGAGAGAGAGAGAGAGAGAGAGAGAGAGAGAGAGAGAGAGAGAGAGAAAGAGAAAGAGAGAGTGAGGAATGAAAGGGAGATAAGGGATATATAGAGGGATAGACATAGAGAAAGGGAGATGGGTACAGAGAAAGAGAAAGAGGGGGTGGAGGGAGAAAGTGGAGACGAAAGCAGGTGACAGAACATCGTTAGAGCAGGAAAGGAGGTGAAAGGACGAAATTTTAGAGAAGAAAATGTGCCGTTGCAGTCAGGTTTCGAACCCTGGACCTATTGAATGAGATGCAAACACAGTAACCTCTAGACCACGAAAGCCCCATACGTAATATAATCCCTTTTGTTCTCAAAAGGAGCAATTTGTAGGCTAAGATACTGTAAATCATTCATTGTACTGATCCGGTGGGTGCATCCAAAGAGCAGTGTTTAACATCGGATAAAAACACTTTGTTAATGGATACAGATTTTAAAAAAGAAAAAAACAACACTGTTTGGACATTGGTCCAGTGGAGTGCCATGCAAAATTACTCTCTCACCTAGTCTCACCACGTGAAAAGCCCTATTTGCATTATTTGGAGATTATCTAGCCCATTTAAAAATAAACAATCACAAAATTCCCCATGATTACACTTGGCAATAGACAAATCACATGAAAAAAAATTAACGTTAACAAATTTCGAGAAGTATCACTAATTCATGATTGAAAAATTTTGTTGTTCACTGACTGCCCTTCATTCCTCTCCAGAATGGCCGGCGCGCGCCCCTCAAGCTTGACACTCGTGATGTCATAGCTGAGAGCTCTAGTTCTATTTATAACCTCTTTGACTTCTAGTAAATGAATAATTATTACTTCTTTTTAGCATATTGGCCTGCTACGCAACTGTATACTTTTTTACTTCATAAAAGTGTGGCTATGATTCTCACATTGAAGGTGTTTTCCAAAGAGCATAACCAAACACCCTTTTATATTTAGACAGGGCAAAAGAGGTAGAATATGAAATTGTCCCCCAATATCAATGTACCGGTTTACATAATGACTCATTAAAAAGCGAGACGCTCTCTCAAAATCAAGCAACGTAGACATGCATGTGTGCACTCGATAGAGAATTATTGACTCAGTAAGTAGTCTAACTGAATAGGATTTGGAAGACAAGAGGTATCTCACTTCGAACAAAGCTGAGGATTTTCAATTCAAATATGAAATCAGTCGTGTTGTAAGGATGTGAAACATGGAATGCATCACACACTTGCATCAAGAGGATCCAGGTTTCCTTGAACAAGTGTCAATGACAGTTACTAAGGATCAGATGGACATACAGGGTCACCAACGAGGAGGTTTTAAGGAAAACAAGGCAGATCCCAGTGAGAGATGAGGTGTAGGAAGAAGGCAGTGGACGCACTCTCAGGAATTCAGGCAGCTACATAACAAAGAAAGTGTTGGATTGGAATCCACAGGGTAAAAGATCAAAGGGAAGACCGCGTGGAAACTGGAGAAGAATCCCAGAAATTGATGTACAGAAAAGTGGGAAGACATGGAATAACATCGAGAGGCTAGCCCAGAATAAAGAAGGATGGAAAGTGTTTGTCCGTGGCCTTATACCCTGGTGCAGGGTGAGAAAGGCAATGATGATGATGATGATGATGATGATGATGATGATGATGATGATGATGATGATGAAGTAGCCTAAACAAAAGTTTAGGGAAAATCACAAGCTCTTTAGGTCCCTCAAAAATGGATAATTCATCGTCCCTAATTGATTTATCACAACGTGCATGCTTTTATTTAATAAAATATTAACTCAATAGAAAATTAATTTTCAAATTTCGTTGTCAAAGTATGCACTTATCTAAATCTTTTTAATTTTTTTTTTTTACCTCAGGTTATCTATTAAGGCACGACACAAGAAGTTGTGGAGACCAAGGCATGGCACACATCTTGATTTTCTGCTTAGGGTAAGAGCTGGTTTGGTTTGGTTGTATATAGGTTTTACGACAGTTTATGTCACATAAGTGCTGGCATGAAGGTTAGTAACAAACATAACACAAAGTGCAGACCATTGAAGAGTGTGGTCTCACTGTGGAGGCAATCAGACGAGGGGAGACATGGGTACCAGTTGCGAACGAGATAAAAGACAGATTCACTCAGGTGATTGCTACATTGGGGCGTGAATGTCGTGAATGGCCTGAAGGAGCAACACATGCTGAGATCCAGACTCTAATTGAAGAGAACTGCAGAGAGGATGAAACCATCATCTTCACTGATGGCTCTGTTCAGCGTGGGATTAAATCAAGCTGGACTTTTACACAGCTTCTTGCCAAGGAGTAACAATCCAGGAGGCATCTGGGGCAATGGGCCTCACTACATCAAGCACGTGCATGGAGACCAAGGAAATCACTGAGGCTCTGAAATGGCTTCGCTCTAATGGAAACCAGCAGGCTACTTTTGTTACAGACTCAGTGAGTACTCTGGATAAGATCCTGACCGGCAGCCTCTATGCACATTAGTTTAAGATTATCCAAGACAGCAAAATATGACGCTTGCAGTGGATCCTCCGCCTAGGACACACAGGAGTCAAGGGAAATGAAAGAGCAGATAGGCTAGTACGCTCCGCAAACATAGAGGGAGTGCTTACCCTTGATCATCCAAATGTAATAGCCCTTGTCCGAGATCACCTAACCATCAGCCGTGAAGAGGACTCCTTCACGAAGGAGATTGTGATTGAGAAAGGAGTGCAGCCTGATAAAGGCAGGAGGAGCAGTCTGCGTGATCCCATCAGGCGCTACAACAACCAGCTGATGATGGAGACAATCAGCCTGTCCACACTGAAGAGGACCCTTCGGAAGAGGGGTGAGGAAGCATGGAGCACCCCGTCTTCCTAAGACTCCAGTTCTACATTCAAGTATTCAAGTATAACACGAAGGAGGGTTGGAAAGGACAAGAAAAGAGGCAAACCACACCAGAGTGTTCATCAACCTCTCAGATCGTTATCATAATAGAAGGCCATTAAAAATGTTAAATTTTATGTCATCAAACTAGATCTATGTGCCTCATAAAGCTGTGATGAATTTGTTTGGCATCCTTGGAATTTCCACAATCTGCAATGGAAACACCATAACCTCTAGAACACGAGAGTTCCCCCCCCTCCTCCTCCCCACCCCATGTATTGGTTAGACTTTTTGCTGTTGCACACACACTAAAAAGAAACAAAACAAAATAAAACAAACAACGACATAAAAAGCCGCGAGTTAGACTCTAGATTTCCCTTAGGGGAAGTCAACATGTCTCTCTAGTATCTCTGTCTAGCTGCTGGTATGCTGTATCCCATTTATTAGTTCAGACTGGCCCTGGCAGGCGAGATCGATGCAATCAATCTCGATAAGGGTCTAAATTGTCTTTGATGATGAAAAATATTTGCAGTCAAAACAAAACTGAATTACCCCACTTTCAGAGCTAAAGGACAGTGTAAATCTTTTTTCTTATCTTTTTTTGTTTGTTCGATTATGTTATACCTAAACAACACAATGGCAAAAACGAATGTAAACTGTCGATAACTTGAAGAAGCATCTACTCAATCTACGGAGTTATTACCTTCCTTTTTTCCTTGTTCTCAGTTACATTGAATTTCCTGACTAGAGAACTAATAGCAATTACCTATATTTTCCTGGGTTGAAAGAGAAATGTTAAATAGGCCAACTGTACATAGTTGTATCATTTTCCTGAAAACTTCAGAATTTTTAAATGTGAAATGTAGAGTCGTGACGATTTTTTATTGTTCTTTATTCATGATTTTATTGCATAGTACGCTAATTTTATCTCAAAACCTACAACTAAATACGTTCCACAAAACAATACAGTATATATTTCAGGAATAATCTACTTTTTCAGCGGCACAGTGTTATGTTTCTTTCTTTTGAGAGTTAAATGCTCTTCCAGACGTAATATAAGTATTAGCGAAATGGCCCCCTCCCCCACGACACACGCGCATACTGTGGGTTTTCCTCCTCTATTTGTTTTCTTCTTCTTTATTCTATTTTTTTTTTTGCAAGACAGATTGTCACAAACAAGCTAGCTTGACAGAAGATTTGTTAAGTAAGGGAAAATGTTGTCACATCTTAAGTGTATGATTAACGTCCTTGATTGGAAAGCAAACTATTTTCCTCCATTCGCTCGCATGAGGTAAACACGTTATGAAAGTCATTTCTAAAGCAGATAAAGACGGAAGGAAGAACATAGACAGACACCCCTAATGAAAAAACCCATCATCCTGCGTTTCCTTAGGATTCAGGTTTCCCTGACAAAATTAATCTGTGCCTGCCCCCCATTTCTCGGAAAATTGTTTTGAAAAGTATCCACTTACAAAGAAATATTGCTTGCGTTAGACACAAAAGACCACGTAGTTGGTTCAAATTCAAGGATCCACTCTACAGTTTATTTAGATATAGTCACATTTTTTTCATGTCTATGTGTCTGTCAAACATATTATTTCGTTTGATTCGACAGATGAAAATATTGAATGCACATGTAGGATCTAGATCTGTGCTTCATTCAATTTTTGAAATTTGAAAACAACATGACATCCACACAAAAATAGAGGAAATTGCCTTTACAATATCCATTAAGCATTTTTTTTCGAAACACATGATGCAGTTAATTCCTAAGAGAATGGGCGGCGCGCAGAGGTATAAAGCATTGTCGAAGATGAGAACACTTCGTGGCGTTGTCTGAACACTAATTGAACAGTTACCCAGTCTGAATGCATAATTACGAGAAGTTACACGCAATAAGAAGTAATTAGCTACTGAATACGCGTATATGTATGTATTAAGCGAAAGAGGGAGAGGGAGAGAGAGAGAGAGAGAGAGAGAGAGAGAGAGAGAGAGAGAGAGAGAGAG
>NW_004797521.1:731051-733448 GCF_000002075.1 Aplysia californica | reverse complement strand
GGGGGGGGGGGGAGAGAGAGAGAGAGAGTGGGAGAGAAAGGCAGAGAGGAGTGAAAAGCAGAGGGAGATAGAGAGACAAAGAGAACGAGAGACTGAGAGAGAGATAGAGAGAGAGAGAGATAGAGAGAGAGAGAGAGAGAGAGAGAGAGAGAGAGAGAGAGAGAGAGAGAGAGAGAGAGAGAGAGAGAGAGGGGAAGAGATTGAGATAAAGAGAAAAAGAGAGAGATGATATAATATATATGAGGATGGAAGAAAACATTAAAACAAAACATCTCAAAACGAGATAAATTAGACAGACAGAAAACATAGGATGAACACAAAGAAAGGAAAGAGAATTGTTGGATTGACGACCCCAAAAAATGCATAAATCGAATCTTCTGTTCACCTTTATTCTATATCAAGAACAAAGTATGTTTTTCTACTTACGAAAGGCTGATTAAAACCAGTAATTCTGATAACTGTTTCATGGAAATGATCCTCATTTGGAGAGACAGCGATATGCTAAACCCCATCTTTGTGGAACGAGAGCTGGTAATGACATTGTGACACGGGGATAATCAGAAAAGAGTTAAAGGAATTTAGGATGTTGGGCACGCTGACCTGTCTGCCAAGGAGCAAGTTGAAGAAAGACATTTCTCATAATGAATCAGGGAAATTTTGTTCTGTATTCGTCAGATCATTTATTAACTTCCCTGTCTGTCTGTCTGTCTGTCTGTCTGTCTGTCTGTCTGTCTGTCTGTCTGTCTGTCTGTCTGTCTGTCTGTCTGTCTGTCTGCCTGTCTGTCAGTCTGTCTGTCTGTCTGCCTGTCTGTCTTTATGTCCGTCTGCCTGCCTGCCTGCCTGCCTGCCTGCCTGCCTGCCTGTCTGTCTGTCTGTCTGTCTGTCTGTCTGTCTGTCTGTCTGTCTGTCTGTCTAGTTGCTGAACGACCAGAGTCTCGCGCTTGTTTGCGAGTATGACCAAAACACAAAATACCCCAATTTAACGTCTCCTTCCTGTCAAGACTTGGTCATCCCAGACAGATGTTCATCTGAATATAGTTGGAAAATCCCGTCGAAACCATCATATTCCTTGTCTGATGAGTTCATGAAAATGTTCAGAAATAGAACAAAAAACTCTCATGAACAGATATTTCTCATGTGATAGGTACCATTTCTTTGACCGAGCTTTACGAGAGGATAACGGCATCGAATAAGAACCAACGGTTGGTTAAGAAAAAGGGGAAAGCTGGGTTTAGTGTAGATCTATGTGCGAGAGCGTATGCGTGTGTGTGCCTGTATGTGTGTGTGTGTGTGTGTGTGTGTGTGTGTGTGTATGTGTGTGTGTATGTGTGTGTATGTGTGTGTGTGTGTGTGTATATGTGTGTGTGTGTGTGTGAGTGTGTGTGTGTGCGTGCATGTGTGTGGGAGGGGTTAACTGAGGCCGTCTTTGCTCGGCTAGAGAGGAGAGCGATTACGTTCAAAGCTAACATGGTTAAGGGGGAATATCTCGCTTCAGTGTGCACAGTGCAATGAACCCTGTGAGTTTTCTGGGTTTCGTCTTCGATTTAGTGTGGCAAGATTCTGAAAAAATACGCACGTATTACGTCATGCCAAATATAATCGTAAAATCTTATGAAGAAGCAGTAAACCTTATTTGGGGGTATTTTTCTGGGTAGATTTTTCTCTCTTTTTGGGCAAACGCTATGAGGATTCTCTGCTTTATATTGGATGAAAAGTGTTGAGTTCATTGAAACTCGTTCACAGATATCTGAATAAAATAGAAATAAATGCTCACTTTCATTTATCCTTGTATTTTATTTGAGTCGTAGTCTTTATATTTCAGTTGTAATTACATTTATGATAAGGTAAAAAGACGACTCAAAAGTTACAATGTCACATAATGCTCAACGTTATTCTGATAAAGGACTATTTATAAACACAACCAGTGATCCCAACAGTGAAGCACGCTGTTGTTTGACAGACCCCACAGACCATCTCACAACATCTTCAAAATCATCGATAAACTTTGTTTGTAAGTATGTAAGCCACAGCAAACTAAACACTCTACTCGACGACTTGAACTCCTCCATCGCTCAAGAAACCTTGCCTTTCTGGTTACTGTATTTGTCAAGGTGTACTACTGTGTATATATGTAACATCAACAACAACAACAACAACAACAACAACAACAACAACAACAACAACAAAACGGCAATAACAACAACAGCAACAACAACAAAAACAACAACAAAACGTAATAATTATAACAATAAAAACCAAATGACTCGGGGGATTATAAGAAAGAATGATGGTTGACAAAGACTTCATTATCTGTACTTCCATGCATCGCGCGAGCAGAGTAATATGATAAAAACTAATTTTATTTATCGAATGTATTAAATGTGTTGAAAAACCGTT
>NW_004797521.1:728181-730686 GCF_000002075.1 Aplysia californica | reverse complement strand
ATAATAATAATAATAATAAATAGCATTTGTATAGCGCATATCCCCGCTCAACAGCAGGCTCTATGCGCTTTACACTATAATATTATTACCCCAGCAGACCATAGAACACTCCGAAACATTCTCAGCTTCCCTGGAAGCATACAGTGCAAACAGCTGATTTAGTGCTCAAACACTAACAAACTGACAAGATCTTTCGCTGTCTGTAGCCGGGTACCCATTCCCACCTGGGTGAAGTGAGGAAAATTCGTGTAAAGTGCCTTTCCCTAGGACACAACGTCCGGTCCCTGACGGGATTCGAACCCACGACCTTACGGTTGCGAGTCCGAGAGCCTAACCACTAGGCCACCGACGCTCATTTACATAATGCAGATCAGATAGGGGGTGGGCTGCTTCGACCCTGTCTGTCAGGACCAACTGGAACTGGATTGGATACATTCCAGTTTCAGGAGAGAGAAATTGAAACTCGGTACGAAATTCCCCGCTAAAGAATCAAACTCATGTCTTCTTCTTTCAATAGCAAAGAGCCTTATGGTTACAGAATACTAGCAGAAGATTTGTTTGTTTTATTAGAGGTTTTACGGAGCTCGCAACTGCATAAGGTCATATGAGCGCCAAAGCGGAAGATTTTAGTGTTGAAAGCTGCTAATGTTCAAAAGGAACTGTCTTAACTCTTTGAGGATGCACATTTAATTGGTCCTTCAATAACTGTTGAAGACGCACTGTTTTGGAGCACTTTTGTTATTAAGAAAAGAAACATTTAATCATTCTATCGATTTTTTTCAATTCAACGTTCTCTTTTCTGAAACTGAAAACTACAACACTACTGCAACGAAATATGCAACTTTGTGTTTCTCAATTGTTCAAAACGTGCCACAACGTAGTCTTTGTCTACTATCTGAAATAACTGCGTCCCTTTCTATGGTCATACAGACACGGCAAATTCCTGCTATGGTTGTCCCACTCCAATATAAAACCCCGAACCAGATCCCACGGGGTATGCACAAACACGCTTGAGCCCTTGCTTCTGTTATTGGCATCCCGTGCGGAAGTGGAAGGTCCCGTACCCTGTACAAGTCGGGTATTAGACTTTGTCGTTTTCTCTTTATATGTAAACAGTAGTGGCGTGAGATTGGTGCTGGGGGTGACTAGGAAGAGAGTGAGCTCATTACTGATGGCTGCAAACAGTGAATGGTGTTAAAGGAGGAGTAGGATGTACTGAAGAATGGAATTGTAAAATGATGCGCACGCACGCGTGTGTGTGTATGTATGTGTGTGTGTTTGTTTGTTTGTTTGTTTGTTTGTTTATTTGTTTGTTTGTGCGCACGCACGTGTGTGTATGTATGTATTTATGCACGTGTGTGTGTGTGTGGGGGGGGGGGCGTGTCGGTGTGTGAGTGACTCGGTGTATTTTTGTGTGTGTCTGCTGTTGTGTGTGTCTGTGTGTGCACGTGAGTCCAAACGAATACAAGCTTCTTCTTTTCCTGTGCTCATAAGTTTATGCGTACAGTGATCTTACATACATCTTCTTTTTTTTTTAGAAAAAGAGAAGGGGGCACAAAGGTATGCAGAAAGCAGTGCAGATTACAGAAAGTAGCGAAAAATAATTTATTACATGAGTTGTGATGGTAGATCATAATTTATCTTTCAAATGAAATTGCCAAGTTGTAATCATGAGTTTTAACGTGTGATCAAAATGAGAAATTTCACATGTAGGATAAATTCTGGTCTACCACCATAACGTGTGAAATAGATCTATAAGGTTTATTTTACAGGATGCAATGTTAAAATAACTCCAAGTATGGTATAAAAAAGATTTTAAAAAAAAAAAATATCTGCACTACTCTCACCGTGCGTTGCGTCAAATGTAGACAGCCGTTTAAATTAAGTGTTGCAAGTTTAGTAACAGGACTGATTTAAAACAGCCATTGCGCGTACAAGCCCATAAGTTATTTCTGTTTGTTATGTTTGAGTGTGAGTAAAGAGACGTCCATAAAGGCAATGCTGTCGATTTAGTGCAAAGAAAAAGGGCGACAGACAGAAACAACATAGGAAAAGACAAAATAAGGCCAAAATTGGCACTCTTCAGTCACTGGTTTTCAGTTGTTGAGCCTGACTACTCCACACTTTTAAAATACACTAAGAAAAACCTGTTGTTCTTTTAAAACAAGCTCGCAGCTTGGATATCAAACAGTCTCATTAGATTTATACCTTGCAACATATTATAACCTCTTATAATTGGGTCTCAATATTTTATTGCACCTTCTCTAACCGTTTCGCTACCTTGTAATTACAAAGTTCTATCCGACATTTTAGACCGTTTTGAGTTATTAAGACCATGATGTCAGAAACTAATTTAAAATGACACACTAGTTTCCTGTCGATTTTTTTTGCTACAAAAACAACAATAACACAAGAACAACAACAATAGCAACAACAGCAACAACTACAACAACAGCAACAACAACAACAGCAACAACAACAACAACAACAACAATATTCCCTAAA
>NW_004797521.1:725514-727022 GCF_000002075.1 Aplysia californica | reverse complement strand
AGGAGGAGGAGGAGGAGGAGGAGGAGGAGGAGGAGAAGGAGGAGGAGGAGGAAGAGGGGGAGGAGGAGAAGGAGAAGGAGAAGGAGAAGGAGAAGAAGAAGAATTCAAGCGAAAATAAACATGTTTATATATAGATACTGTAACGATCACCTATCGAAGACAGTCACCTGTACATACAAAACAACCACTTCCAATTTAACCCATGCGTTTATTCTATACCATAATGACACTGCCCGAGAGAATCAGCTGTCTAAGTGGACCAATTTTCTCTTCGACAATGGGTGGTCCTTTCTCACAGGTTCCCAAGAAATTTACGAGTATATTATTGCCGATCAAACTTTGGTTATTTATTTTTACTTTAACCTTTTCAGCCTCTGTTGCCGTAAAGCGTCGAGGGGAGACGCAGTTTTCAATTGTAGGACAGCTCTGCAGCTATGAAAAATGGTGAAATGGTATGGGTTTAACGCCACTATCAATACTGTTAGGTTATTTAAGAGGCGGTCTGCAGCTCCTTCAATTGGGATATGCAATTGGTTATATTACGAGTAACATGTAAATTCCACACCTACGTGATATGACGTAAATTTGGCTATTTTCGGGTGATTGTGTTTACTTCAATAGTTGAGTGAAGCTGTTCCCAGTAAGGTGAGGACAAAAATAGAAGTTTGGCTCTCAGACATCTTTGACTCAATATTGTCATAGACACAATTTAGATAATTCAGGAGCGGGCTTTTCCAGGAAAACTGTTTTAGATTGAAAATATACTGATTTTTAAACATTTTAACATTTTAAGATCTAACTACTGACCCGAGTCAGCCGTACAGTAAACTGTTGCGAACAAAACTAACTTGTGTTTCGCGCGCTCATATGACCTTATGCAGTTGCGAGCGCCGTAAAACCCATACTAAACAAACAATAGGAGCGGGCTTTGACATTACTATTCAAGACCAACCCGAGAAAGATACAACGTCCCTGCAGCTACTCGATAAAAATTCTCCCGACTCGATAACCGACCTCCGGTCTTCTGCTTCTGACGGTGAAGCGTTAACAACTACACCACAGACGTTGGTAATGGATTTCAACACTGAAAGGCTATCTAAGAGGCTGGTATGATGATATTAGAATCTGCTCTTCATCTCCTCAAAAGGATGGAAGGTATTGAAAATGCTCCACACCACCAAAGTTTAAGAATGTCGCATCTAGGGACATGAAGCAAGGTCTGCAGCACCATCAGCTTCCCACCAGCTCAACAAGTCCAGGACTCTTTGTTGATTACCTTTGCTTTTGAACTAGTCTATACTAAAAGAGTAAATATTTATCCTTTAGGTTTGTCCGTGGTTTTTCTTGTGCTTCTGACTTTGGTTTTCGCCCAAGTTTTGTCTCTCTGATCACAAATGAGTACGCTCTAAAGGTTATGAAAAATTCAACCCCTTATATCCCCCCATTGCACCCGTAGGAAATGCTGAAATAAGAGTAGAAAAGGCAGCAACGATTTTTTTCTTTTTTTT